>NC_056732.1:506918427-507003427 GCF_019279795.1 Protopterus annectens | reverse complement strand
CATGGGTGACAATTATAGATCAGTTAGGGTACTCCATCTAGCACTTACCATTATAACAGGCTGTGAAAGTAGTGATTTCTAATGGGAAATTTCCTACACCGCCTGCAGAAATGTAGGAACAAGTTTGGTCAGGAACTCCTGCAGCAGTTGCTGAGATAGAGAGGGGAGCTGTCATTCCTGTGTCACAAGAGCTGTCTTTATTGTAGAATCTACCTGTGCATCTGTGCCTACTTGGAAAGTCCATGAAACAACTAAAGAAACAAATGATGAAGACCGAGGCAGGTAAAACTGGGGTTATCAAGGGAGTGACCTACTTATATGGAATAGTTATGATACTGCTGAGAAATTTAATCCAGGAAGTACATAGGCTGTGCGAGGCATAAATAAGAAATGGCCTCCCAGGCAAATGCCATCCAGGATGCGACCAAGAGTCATGATTCTGAGTGACACCATCACCGACTGTTGTAAGCTGTGATGTAGGCTTATGATATCTGTTATGTCACATTGCCACATGGCTGTGAATATTCGGAATAAATGCATATTGATGTTAACATGGCATTTCAGACAAGGGGAAGGATTATATGAACACTGTACTAGACATTCCACCAAGCATATTGACACAGCAAAAAGGGTAACTCCCACCCATCAAATCTACATCAGTATTTTAATGGTAATACCACATTCAAGCAATGGGGCATCACACCAGGCAACTGGTGCACCAGATATCTCCTAGCTGTAGTAGAAAGGATCCTGACATAGATAAAGGCAACGCAGTGCACAGGATATTCTCACTTACATATTGTGGTTACACCCCCACTTATTAGTATTTTAATTAATACACATTAAAAGGAAATGTTTACTAGAGTAATCAGACAAATTAAGTGTTGAATGAATTCTTCCCTTTTTATAAGACCGCAACCTTTAACATGAGTTTTAGAATAAGTAGCACATGCAGGACTATTTTTCCTTGACACCAGTAAAGACCTGTTGTAGTGCACCTCTATTCAGCAGAAAGAAAAAAATGTACATTTTATCTGCAGAATGTGGAACAATTTTAATATAACTTAATGGTTATTTAAAAAGTATCTGTTTAAAGAAATCTTAATACAGAGTGCATTTCCAGAAAAAAAAAATTCAAACCACTTATGTAGAGTATTGGTTTGCATACCCTTAATGATATTTTAATGTGTTAGTGGTAGTATAAGCCCACGGGTGGCCACGGTGGTGCAGTGGTTAGCATTGTCACCTCACAGGAAGGGGTTCTCCAGTTCGATCCTTGGCTGGGGTGCCTTTTGTGCGGAGTCTGCATGTCCTCCCTGTGGTCACGTGGGTTTCCTCTGGGTGCTCCAGTTTCCTCCCACATCCCAAAGACATGCCGTAGGTGGATTGGATACTCTAAATTGGCCCTAGGAATCATTGCGTGCATGTGTGTGCCTTCTGTGGAAGGTTGGGCGCCAGGCTGGCAACTCAACACTGTAAAACTCCACTGCCAATCATGAGCAGACAGTTGATCTGCTGTGGCGACCCCTAACCGGGAAAAAGAAGAAGTGGTAGCATAAGCCCACTGAATTTAAGCATTGCTAATGTTTTATAATATCATAAACCTGGCAGATAATTGTGTTGTCATTTCAGAAAAGTCCTCTACATGTCACACTCCCTTCCCTTGTAAACTTCAGAAGGCCCAAAATTACTGCCATGCCAGACATTTTACTGGCACAATGTCTGGGTTATGAAAAGTCACCTGTGAAAGAGAAAAAAATTAAAATACTAGTACTATATGTCCCATTTAGATGACAATTCATCTTGCAAACATAGGATTGGCTTTTAGAAAGGGATGTGCAAGTGTTCCCTTTTTCGTAAGAGCGTTGCACAGAACTTTGACCTTTATGCAAGCACACTTTCTTAGTAACTTTTTGCTCTCTTAAATTATTTTATGCTTCATTGACTAAAGACAGAGCAGCCCATTTCTAATATTTAAAGAGGTTCATTTGTTTTTACTTTGCTGTGTCATCACACCATCTGTGAATGTAAAATGCGCCCATCTCTAACCCTCAAAGAGCTTTTGTTTAATTTTACTGTGCTGTTGAAATCTGTTACAAGCATGCCACAAATATAATGTGTCCTTTATCCTTTTGATGTGCTTGTGAGTACCAATAAGGCCAATATTTATGTTAATCATCCATTCTTAGGATTCTAAATCGCCAGTCCTTGACCATCTCTACTACTTTCGCATTCCTTACAATCCTAATGATGACACAGTCTGTGAACCTGATAGCTCTAAGCTGGTGTATAGGGAAACTGACCGACTAAAAAGAGCCTAGATTTAATTTGCACTAAAATGGAACAGCTGGTTTGTCATTTTTAATAAACACAGACATGTTTTGCTGTATCAATTATTTACTCTTCTGTTATAATACTTACTCCATAGTTTGGATAATTTCTGTGCGCCCTTATAAGAAGTGTGAGACGTATAACTGTGCTTCCCACAACACCAAAGAATAAATCCTGATTTAAAAAAAAAAATTTCAAAGCTCACAATATCATAAATATGGTTTCCATCCTGATATGGAAGAGTGTGTGCCTCCCAAATCCATCCAATTGTGTGTGTGTGTGTGTGTGTGTATATATACACATTTATATATATATATATATATATATATATATATATATAAAGAGAGAGAGAGATAGAAAACTATATAAACAGACACACACACACACACACACCCACACACACCCACACACACACACACACACACACACACACACACACACACACACACACACACACACACTCACTAATGAGATGCTATACCTTGGAATTGTGGAAATATTCCCAGGTATGTCAGTATTAATATAAGTTTCCCATGCTTGCACTCAATAATCTTTGTTCCAATGATCACAGTTGCAGTACATGGAATTGGAACAGGCAATTGTTTTTGAATGATAATTTAGTAAATTCCCTTTCATTCTGAATGACAATATAACAAAAGTACATAAAGAGACTCCTAAGATACTCCTGAACAGAAGTCTGATAGCATTCTTGCAGGACAGTGGTCTCCCATACATTAGAAAAAATGCATATACATTAATTGACAGAAGTTATCTATCATACCTCACCCATCCTTTACAACTAGGTTACCAGATAACTTGTCAGAGTACAGGTAGACTTCTAACTGAATTCCACCAAGGTCTTTGTCTCAGTACCACACAGGAAGTTCCTGGGAAAACTAGAAGGTTGACAGTAGTAGCAATACTGAGGAGCTAGATTTCTGCATGGATGAGCTGTAGGAATTAGGTAGTGATGACACGGATAATCTAATGAATAAGGAAATGATAAGTATAGTAGTGTATGGCTTGTTCTTGCTTCCACTTCACTATATTTGTTTCAGACGTATGATGAAGGGATAGAGAAAAACTCTACTTCTAATCATGACACAGTTAGTTGCAAATTGGGAAGACTGATGTTAAGAATCTTGTCAAGGATTTAGGAGTTGGTGGTTAATGCTTATTATAGTAAATGCAGAGTAATACATAAGGGCCACACCTCCTAAAGTACCATATGGTGGCAATGAGAATGGTGGCTGATGAGCAGGAGAAGGCTGCAGTGATGCTGACAGCACCTAGAACTGATCAACTAAAGGTGAGTGAGAGGACAATGGCAGCAGCCAAAAGAATGTTGAGACATAACCTCAGGAGAATGGAGTCCCGAAGAAGAGGTAATGATCCCACTCTACCAAGTCCTGGCCAGGTCATACCATGAGTATCGTCTGCAATTCTGGAGGCCATCAACACATCAGTGTCCTGAAAGGAGTTCAGAGAAACCCCACAAGTAGCAAGCATGGGAGGGAAGAGAATATCTCTAAACAAGAAACTAGGGGAGAAAGTGTTTTTTTCTCACTAGAAAGCAGAAAGAATGTGTGTTTTTGACATAGGTACGCATGTTCACATCAGAGAGCTCTGAAGGGTTGTCCTAAAGTTGAAAAACAGAGGATGGATGAGAGGACATATGCATTAAAGTGTAGCAACCAACTAGTCCCTAGGATGTAGAGCAATGGCATTAGCTACCAGAATGGGTGGTGGGAATAGAATACAAACAGGTGAAGATGGAGAGAGGGGGAAGGTATTTATGGGGGGGGGTGAAATGCATTTAGAGAACAGCCTGGGTAGAGTTATTTTTTTTCATTTTGCTGACAAACAAATGTAATGTATCAGAATCATTATGTACCTTCTGGATTTTTTTTTTGCAAAATCTTTTTATTAAGATTATATCAACAATATACAAACACAACTAAATATAAATCTCAAACAAAATGTTCTACAGACTAAAGCTACCTATATACAACTCTCATCCATATCTAAATGTGCTGAAAGTATGATAATGAGGTAAAGTCATGACAGTATATATTCATATACCAATTTCCAAGTATCCCTCTTTGCTGATTTTTGCCTCATGGAATACCACAAATATTTATGTACATATAAATGCTTTCTAGCAATAAGTTTAAATCCTTCCCATGATATCTTAGACCTATCTTTCCAATTTAGGGTGATGTAATATTTTATCAACATAAATGTTGTTATTAGAAGGTGCATATTCTTAATATTCGAACCTATTGAGGGGATATGCAGGAGGGCAAATTTCCAAGATAAGGTTGATTTTTCATATCCCATTTTTTCTAATCTGACCCTTAGGGCACACCAAAGTTTGTATGAGCATTTGCAGCTCCAAAAAATGTGTATGATATCTGCTTCTTTCGAAGGGCAGAATTGGCAGTATGGTGGGACTTCTTTGTACATCTTATTTAAGATTGAAGGCGTAAAATAAGCATTATTTACAATCATAAGTTGAGTATATCTGAATTTTTGAAGGGGTATGACTTTGGAAAATTTCTGAATCGCCTGTGCAATTATACTGGAGGAAATTGTGGGATCTTGTTTTGTCCAATAATTTCAGTGAATAGCCTCTTTAGTGTGTCTAATAGACGTGATGATTTTATAGACATTCGAGATCATTTTCTTTTTCCGTGTCAGCAGATCCCATACCATTTTACAAGTATCTATGTGTGAGTCTGGGATGTCGATATCCTCCCAAAATCTGCAACAAAGCTCTTTTAATTGTCTAATCATGATTGTATACTTGATCGGTAGATTAAGTTTGCTCCTAATGCTAGTTAAAGATTCCTGCTTAAGTATGAAAAAATCTAATACAGTTTTTCCTTTTAGTAATGGGTATGAATTCAAATTAATCATCTTATCATTTAATTGAATATTGGGATTGAGATGTAAAGGTTGGAGTGTCCTGAAAGCTGTGTGTAATTCATAGATTTGAACAGATTTTGTGTGATTTTAATTTGTTCCCATAATTCGTTTTGAACTTTATATCTTCTCCTGGACGTAGCATATAAGGATGGGAGAGCCATGGGATTAAAGTGTAGTGATTTAACATAATTATGGTATAATTTGACCCAACTTGGGTGCCATGTCTTGAGTTCCTCCCTGTAACTCGCAATATTGATTACTCTACTACATTTGTTAATTTCATAAAATAATCTGAAGTCGGGTAGTCCCAAGCCTCCTTTGTCCTTAGGGTATATAAGTTTTTGATAATTTATCCTGAAAGGTCTTGGGTACCATATAAATTTTGACAGGGATGCTTGGATATTATTGAAAACTCTGTTATGAATCAGGGTGTTGGTAGCGTTAAAAATATACAGTATTCTTGGGAGAATATTCATTTTAATAATGGCTACTCTCGAAAGGAGAGGGAGTTTTAGTTGTGACCATCTTTCCAAGTCTTTTTGAATATTGGACCAAATCTTAACCACATTCTCTTGATAATAATTATGCGCATCTGTATAGAATGATATTCCTAGATAGTGTAGGTGGTCTCTGATTTTTATATTAGGTATAGAACTTCCGCTAGGATATTGTGCATGGCTGTTTATCGGGAATATCGTTGATTTGTCCATATTAACCTTATAATTCACGAATTTAGAAAATAGCTGTAATGAGTTATTTATCTTGATAAGGTCTGTGTTGGGGAGAGAATAATATATATTTAAATCATCTGCATATGCAGAGAGAATTACCTCAGTGTTAAATAAGACCGGAATATTGTGAAATGTTCTCTGTTTTATTAGTAGAAACAAGAGTTCTATATACAAGTTAAATAAAAATGGTGATAAGGGACATCCCTGTCTAATCCCATTATTAATTTCTATTTTCTTTGGGCTATACTTGTTTATTTGCAAAGAGGTGTATGCTTTCTTATGCAAAGTGTTGATATAATGAATTAACTGTGCTGGAAATTTAAATATCTTATTGATTCTATCAAATGCTTTAGATGCATCAATAGCTAGGGTGTAAATAGGTGTCTGTTTGATTAAGGATAGGGATATCATTGCGTCAAGAGTGAGTGTCTGATCAACTGTTTGTCGCTGATTAATAAACCCTGATTGCTCTGGGGAAATGATTTTAGTAATTACTGTCTTAATTCTATTGGCTAATATTGTTGCCATAATTCTCATATCTAAATTAATAATGGAAATGGGCCTATAATTATTAGGGTTGGTGGTGTCCGTGTTCGGTTTAGGTATTAGTATAGTTCTAGATGCATTCAGATGAGGGTCAGAAATACTCCCTTGTATAATGTACTTAGATGATAAAGTATGATCGACATCTTAGAACTGAAAATCTTGTAAAACTCAGCTGAGAAACCATCTGGCCCCAGTGCCTTATTATTTTTGAGATTGTTAATAGTTGTTTTGATATCCATTTGTGCAATCTCGGCTGATAACAGAGTTTGTTGTTGTTCCCCTAAGCTGGGGAAATTTAAATTATTAAGAAATAAATGTAAACCCTGTTCATTGAGGATCTTGGGGGTAGGGTTGTAGACTTCTTCATATATCTTCTCAAAAACCTTAATTATATCTTGTGAGTTATGATAGCAATTTTATTGATAAATAATTTTCGAGATAAAAGGAGTAGGTTTATGTTGATTAAGTAATCTCGCTAAGAATCTAGAGGGAAGTTGGGCCCATTGTGGGTAATTGGCTAGATTTTTGATTTCATGGAATGATAAGTTTTCTGCTTGTAAAGATACTAGCTTAACCTGCAGTTGATTAATAGAGTTCTCTATATCCAAAGAGTATTTCTGCTGCATCTTCAACTCAAGTCTGGTTAGTTCTTCCTTGATACTCTTTTCTTTGGTGAGAAAATTTTTCTTATAAAAAGCAGATTTATTAATTAACATCCCTCTGATTAAAACTTTCGTGGTAGCCCAGGTAATATCAATCGGAGTACTACTGTCATTAATGGATAGTAAGCATTGGTCCAATAAGGTGTCAATTTCCTTTCTAATATCAATCTTTTCTAGTAGGTTAGGGTTTAGGTGCCAGCATCTCATAAAGTTTTTTGGGGCGTTACAATGTACCCAATCTATTGTTAATGTAATTTTTGAGTGGTCCGATAGAGATCTAGGTTCTGTGAATAAAGAGATATCAAATCTTAAGAATGTGTCTGAAATTAAGAAAAAATCCAGTCTGGACCAAGTCTTATGACATTGAGAGAAAAATGTAAATCCTTTATTGACCGTGGGAGAAAAGCTATTAAGGTACGGGTCAATTAACCTAAAATCGTTTTTAATTTCAAAGAGAGCAGTAGTGGCCTGTGAGTTAAATGTAGTTATATTGTTAGTTCTGTCTATTTTTGGGTCTTGGATAGAGTTCCAGTCGCCCCCTATAATATAGTAATGCTCTGGAAAGGAGTTTAATAAGTTATATATACCCATTATAAAGTTGTGTTGGGAAGTGCATGGGGCATAGACATTCAAAATTAAAAGTGGCTTATCTAAACTGTCAATTTTGGTTACAAAATAACACCATCTGCCTTCTGGGTCTGAATCCTGCCTTAAGATATCCTGTTGGAAGGAGTTTTTAATGATAATAGCAACCCCAGCTTTGTTAGTTTTATTGCCTGCTGCTATGATGGATTTAATCCACTTTTTATTTGTCGTGAGGTTCCACTGTTCCTTCAATAAGTGTGTTTCTTGTATCATAATAAAGTCTAGATTGGATTTGAACACTAAATGAAGGACCAGTTTCCTTTTGTTATCAGTTTGCAAACCTTTAACATTCCATGAAGCTACCTTCCACATGGTTTCAGTAGTAACTGTACGCAGAACTGATAAAAATGCATTACAATGTTAGATGTAATCAGCACAGAAGGAAAACGTAAATGAGAGATACAAGTTAAACATAGATGAGCAACTCTTCCAGCTTTAATCCAGTGCCTAGCCACTACCTCAATTACTCTGGAAGAGGGTGGGATACCTAATTGCATTTGAAATACAATTGTTAAATAAAAGAAAAAGCATTTAATTTTAGAACTTAGAAATATGGACTCACCATACAGCTTGTATCCCAGTTCACTACCTCTTTTCTGACAAAGCATAGAAAACTAAGCTATCCTAAGTACAGTTTCTTGAAACATCAGTCAGAGCACAACTTGTAGGTATTGTGAGAATTCCTAGTTTACATATATATATATATATATATATATATATATATATATATATATATACAGTAAGACTTTAAAACATTATCAAATGAATCTTAAGCAATCTAATTATTAGTTATATATCATCTTTCCAGATCAAGTATGAGTAGTGGGACTGATCTTACGCAAATGTTCATAATCAGCGTAATAAAAGCAAAAGGAGGCAAAAACCTAAACTATATCTGTATTGTAACAAAATCTTAATGTATAGCAGGTCAAATCTATGCTTATACAAGACTTATCAAAACTGTCTAATCAAATAAAGCTTTCACCTTTTCAGAGAGTTAAACTTACAACAAAAGAGAGACTAAGATCTCTTATGCAATTCCTATAAGCTGCGATTGAATCTGAACAGCGTTTGCGTGGGCTACTGACTAAAACGAACTGAAAGCCCCTCATAGTATATTATTTGCAGAATGGTTACAGTACCTTCAAAGTGTTGTACATCCTGGGGTCAGTCATTAGCGGATAAACGGAAAGGCCCCCATACAATGTAATTGAATAACTAATTAATGAATTACAATCATTATACAATCTATGCTCTGTATATAGGCACAGAAATGGGCTGATTCCTTCACTGTCTCTTTAAGGTTGCGCTGTACCCTGGGAGGTCATCACAAACATAGAGGTTACGTTGAAAACAATCTCCTGATGGGAGCTGGAGTCCATCTTCCAACCAGGCGACCACGAGGAGCACAGGCCCAGGAACTATCTACTAAAGACAGCCACGAAATGAAGGCCCTTCCTATGCATGGCTTCCCTGAGGAAATTTGAGGATTGCAGGTATGAGTGACAGTAGAGGGGTATCAGATTTATCGGAAGTAGCTCACTTTGTTTCTTTCACATGTCTGCAGTTGCATAGGGCTCAAAAATCAAGCTGTGTGTGTGCCGCTTTACCTGGGTTAGTTTTAAAAAGTTTAAGAAACACCAACGCTGCTTCTTCCTTGTTGCTCATAGAGTATCTCTGATCCTGCATTGAGAAAGAGAGCGTATTGGGGTACTTCATTTGGAATTTGATTTGCTTATTTATGAGGAAAGCACAGTAAGGGGCAAGATTTTGTCTTTCAAGTTTAATTTGGTAAGGTAGATCTTGCGTAATGATTATTCTCATCCCCTTCCAGTCCACCGATTTTTTTAGTTTTAGCAGCGGATAACAGTTTATTTACATGGCAGAAGTTGAGAATCTTTGCATTCACAATTCTTGGGTTGTTTAACACAGGGGAAGCTCTTAGAGCTCTATGCGCCCTTTCAATAGTAACTTGATTAGCTTCTTGGTCGCTATCTAGGAATAACGCAAATATTGATGTAAGTGCCTCTATTAGCTTGTGTTGCTCAATATTTTCAGGTATGCCCCTTATGACTAAATTATTTCGTCTAGATCTGGCTTCCAGATCCAGAATTTTTGCTTGTAGATCCTGAATAGAGTTTTTATTGGAATCAGCATCTTTTTGAATGCTTTCAATTTTAATGTATTGGTCCATAATTTTAGATTCAATTTTGTCCATCCTTGTTAAAATTTTGTTTGTAAATGAGCCAATTGCATTGATCTGAGTTGTTAAATTTTGTATCGCCTCTTGAATGGGTTGCAATGCTATTTTCAGATCTTCTAAGTTAGAGTTTTCTGCTTTGTTTTTAATTGGATTTGTATTTTTATTGGTATCCAAAGATTTATTAAATCTGGCTCTTTTAGATGTAGTATCCTTTTCCGGAGAATTTATTGCTGTGAATTTTGATTTGGTAGTCTGACTTTCCATATTTTCTGTATCTAGTGGCATTTTTGTTTGTTTTTCTTTGATGTATTTATCATATCTTCTTCTGTAATGTTTTTTAGGAACCCACCGGCCTGGCTGTTATCTGCACTGAGATCACATGTGGCATAAATCTTCATACTAATCAGTAGTAATCCAGCCTTTAAGAAAGGGATCCAGAATTTTTCTTCCCTCAGGTACGTGCAGCAAGTTAAATAGATGATTAATCCATACGTTTTAGTTGTAGAAAGCACTTTGTCTCACTTGTATTAGTATAAAGAATTAAGGTATAGTGCTCTACTGTGTTTTAGCACTCCCTACAGGACAGCGGCCATCTTGCTCTCACCTTCTGGATTTTTTGACAAAACAAGTACCACTCAAAAAAAAGTATAAATGTCCTTAGCTCATAAGTAATGCAACAGTAAAAGTTAAGAAATATAAAATGTTTGCTAAGTGTACTGAATGACAAAAGCAGAGTAAAAGAAAATACTACCCATTAAAACTGAAGAAAACATTAATAGTCAAACTAGCAGAAAGTCATAAGAAAGCAAATATTGCTTTAGTCAAGAATAGAATTGAAGGTTTCTTTAGGAACACATAATAAAATTAGTCAATAAGGATATCAAAGCTTAAAGTATATATAGGAGATGGACAGAGATCTGTTTTTCTGTGGAAGATAGATGACTCAGCTGGGATACTAATTACTACAACACAATAATCACAAGGAAAATCTAAATCTTTAGCCCAAAATCATAAATCACTGACTGCCTCTAACAATCCAAGTTTGATTAGCTGCCTGATACATGCTGGAGGTGGAATAGGAGAGGAGAGGAATGGATAGGCCTGGTCTGTTTGTTTCTCTTTAGGGGAAAGAATGGGAATGTGTTCCTGGGAAAACACTTAATGGTAGAATCTCCAATGAAGACTTGAGGTTACATGGAATTGCTGTATACAAAAGAGGGGGAGCGGGGCCATATGAGTATGTATGTGCAGAGGTGTGTGTTTACATTCTGTGCATGTGTAGAGGATGCTAGGGCTTTCAATAAAACCCTGCAATGCCTAGCATGAAGATGATGTCTTTCACTCCAGTCTCACTCAAATCTAGCTTGAGTGGAGTGAATGAGGCCCTAGGAATCTCACACTTGGTGAACAAACTGATCTTTATAGTGGTTGGGGAATATTTTACATTATTAAGCAGCAAAATGTGACTGTCAGATTGTGGTCAGTCAAAAGAGAAGTATATTATCAGAGTGTGTGTGTGTGTGTGTGTGTGTGTGTGTGTGTGTGTGTGTGTGTGTGTGTGTGTGTGTGTGTGTGTGTGTGTGTGTGTGTGAATGGGGGGGGCTATAAAAAAAAAAAAAACAGAAAAAATGTTATTACAGTGAAAGAGAAGGTGGAGTTGACATCGTGTCAGTAAAATCTTCAGGATAAGGTAATTAATTCTAGATCATTCATGAAGATTATTTCAAAGAATCTTGTAGTGCCTGGAGAACTGTTTTTTATACTTGAAAAATAGTTAAATTACATCCTGGATCAGTGCTATTCTAGGAAGGGACCCAACTTTACAGCTCTTAAAAGGGTGCTTAATTGCTAAGCACCTCCATGCTCTGTTAGATTTGAGTCTGCACTAAAAGCAGACAGAGCTGATCAGAAAACAGCAGGTCATGAAATGGCTTTACTGCAGTTTCCATTTCTGCCTGCTGTCTGCTGCATTACAGTCACTTCTTTGACTCAAATTGCTTCCCTTACACGTTGAGGTGAATTTTTTGGCATCTATGTCTCAAACACGTAATAGGTTAGGATTTGGCAACTTGATCATAATCAACTGTATTTTAATCTTTAACTCATTTACAACTAATGATTTTCAATAATGATGTGCCCATGTTACTGTGTTGGCTGTTTCTGTCCCTGCATACAAAGCACTGCCTCTTCAAAATAGTTTCACATATTTTCATGAAATGTTAAGAACATTTTACTTAGACTGTGTTTCAGTTTTTATAGACAGTGAAGTAGCCTTATCTTGAATTTAAGTGAAAAAAAAAACAATGATTTTATTATTTCTTAATACAAAATTTAAAAATAAATCACTTAATTAAAATAAAGCTCATCCTTCATATTTCAGATGTAATAACAGCACCTTGAGTGACTTGACAGTTACTCCTATATTTTGCAGTGAATGTTCTGTAAATGTTGTAGATTGACAATTTCTAATGGCCATTATAATCTTTATGTGGTCATACCTACCAATGGTAATATTGCTAAACATTCTAATTTTCTGATAGTGTCTACAGGAAAAACCATCATCATATAAAGAAATATACAACAACCTGCAAGCAGTAATATTTCTTAAGGCAAGTTAACTTTATTTTTTGAATGTACAGGTGTCATCATGGACATGTAAAATGGTGGGAGGTACTAAGAGAAAGTATCACCACAGCAAGGACTAGCCTTAGGCCATTTGGAACAATCTGGCACAATAAGGCCCTGCTCCCTTAGATAGCCCCATGCTAAGCTATAACAGGATCATTATGCCTTACATGAACTAGAGATTTGCCTGAAGGACACTACAGCGAAGTGCAAGGCTTTTTCCTACTGATAATCTTGTTCCTGTAGTTGTTACAAGTCTAGTTAGTGAAGCAGGCAATATTCACTGGCATGCATTGCACTAGTCCAGGATTATTAGTAACCACAGCTTCATGCCTTTTGCATGGCTCATAGTCCATTGTAGTCAGTTGCTGCTGCTGAATTCTCAACAGGGTTTTCAAACCAAAACTGGTCATATAAACCATCTGGTTTTGTCTACTGTTCCACTGACTGTCTCAGAAGGTAAGGCAAGGCTTAATTTGAAGACTGATTGATAGAGAGGCACTGTGGTTTCTTTTTCTTTCCTTGCTGGCATGGGGTTTATGAATGTTTGCTAATAAATACAATTACAAGAAATAACTGTGAAATAGTCAGTCTTAGCATGAAAACAAACATTAATAAGCTTAAAAAATACCAGCTACTATGATATGTGATAACGTCTGATCAATAAGACTTGCAACAGAATGTTACAATTTCAGCAGTATGGCACAGAAAAGCTTGCTGCCAGCAAAGATGGGAGTAAAATAATCTCAGAGAAATGAAACATGAGAGGTGCATGCTGAGTTCTGGGAGGCAAAGGTGGACCAAAAAATTATTCCTTTGGCTGAAAGTAGGAAAAGAATAACAGAAGCAGTTTTACCCATAAAGGTATTCCAGGGGCATCATAGTTTGAGTTACATGCCAATTGTGAGGGTGTGGAGCAGAACTTAAGGCTAAAGAATGGTTTGACTTGATTGGACCTTCTTTTGGGGGGTATATTATAAAAAGCTGAACAAGCTTTTTTTTAATGTTTTCACTAAAGCCACGTGGTTTTCTTTAAGGCATTCTGATTTTCTTCCCAGCTGTCAAAACATGATGCTTAGTGACCATTCTAAACAAACACTGTATGTAATCCTTACTGTTGCCCTTGTGACATAGGATATGACTAGAAAAGATCTGCATATGTCAGTTTATTTACTCAATTTAACAAATAATTAAATAAATAAAAATAAACTTCCAGAAACAGTTTTAAGTGGTAAGGAGCGGGTAATGCAGTTTCCAAGTAGAGGCCTGGGTTTTTTTTACTTCTATTGTTGAACATTCTCAAGAAGTTCAATAGTTTTATGTAGTTCTGTGGATATACATTGACTGTAACAAGGTGTGAGAATTAACTGGGTGAGGAACTCTAGACATTCAGAGGACATGCAGGAGATGACTGAAAGTATGTGGAGGAATAAAGGAGCAATATGAGATAAGAATGTATAATGAAAATTAGAAATGATGTTCTTTTTGGGCCCCCAATCTGCCAACAACCATTAAGTGCAGCCCCACTGTCTCATTTGTCCAGTGCTACTTGGCATTCAAGGACGTTGGGCATAGGAAGCAGGAATTGTGAATTATTAGTCAAAGGATTTTACTAGGTTTCAGGTTTCAAAATAAGCCTGCCTCATAGTAGCAAAATCTGCATGCTGTTACCTGCAACACCTTCCAAAGACGCTGGAGTGTAAAGTACTTAAGTTACAAAAGTAGCTTCGATTGATTAATTGATTGATTTAAAGTTTGTTAACCAATCCATTTAGATCATTTCGGGCCCAGCACAGAAGAAAAAAAATGTTAATATCACCACAATATCTGTAGTGTAACATTCAGAGAGTAGCATAAGTGAATGCAGTCTTTAGCAGAAATGGCCCAAGAATTCAGTCAATAAAATATACAAGAAGCGTATCTGTACACTGTCCTAACATCACACAGTATAATGTTTATTTGGAGAAAATTATATACAAAGAAAAAGCATTAGAAGTGTGCACAATCATTGGGCATGGGATGTTTCTCCTTATTGTGCACTTGCAGTGCTTTTTTTTGGGACTTTCCTGGAGAAGTTAAAGTTTATATTTGAAGAACATGTAATCTCAGGATTTATTATAGCAATAACCCATGCCTGGGTGTGGGTAATGCTGGATTTACCCACGGTTGGTGTGGTTTGGTCCCGAGGGCGAAGCCCGAGGAACCAAACAAAGCCAACCGTGGGTAAATACAGCATTACCCACACCCAGAAGTGGGTTATTGCTATTATACCATGACATTATTTAAGAAAAGAAACTATTACTTTTCTTAAATAATGGCATAGTATAATGCCTGTTTACTGCCCTTCCGCAGATGTCTGGCATCCGGCAGTTCTGATGTACTGCGCATGCGCAGTACATCAGAGTTGAGCAAAAGCAACGGAGAAAGCAAGATCTCCGTTTTTTACTGTTTGCTATGTTAAATGGGTTTAACATAGCGAGACAGTTTTAAAATAAGCAACGGAGATGTCCATTGCTTATTTTAAAACTGTCTCGCTATGTTAAACCCATTTAACATAGCAAAACAGTAAAAAAAGCAACGGAGATCTCACTTTCTCCGTTGCTTTTTTTTTTAAACCTGTCTCGCTATGTTAAATGGGTTTAGCATAGCGAGACAGCTTTAAAATAAGCAAGGGAGATCTCTGTTGCTTATTTTAAAGCTGTCTCGCTATGTTAAACCCATTTAACATAGCGAGACAGTGTTTTAAAAGTAGAGTTATACTAATGGAAAAAAGTCCGGGCGACCGGACCTTTTTCCATTACTATAACTCGATTTACAATGTGCACGCTGGCCAATCAGCGTGCACGTTTTGGGGGGGTCATGGTATAATGTCCCTTATTTCTAGATTTGTTTTGGATCTGGAGGATACAGCCTGCATTGAGATGAGTATGGTGAATGAAAATAAAGTTGGCACTCAACCCAGTACTAGTAAAGTAGATTTAAATATCAAGTCAATGTTTTCAGATTTGACTGAAAACATGAGGAAATCCCTGTGTATTAACTGGCATGTAAAGACATTAAAAACTTATGCCAAACAACATATTGACCTGTGGGGTCTACATGTTTATCTTGAATCGGGTGTGGAAGCAGAGGACAGCACTTTTTTGAGTAAGAGAACAATTCAAAGTACAGCATATTTGATGTATGTGGATCTGCTTATTGAATATTATGAAGGTTTAAATAACAATGTTTCATTATCTGTTAATTAGGCCATCTTGTTTCAGAATGAGTAAACGTGTCAAGTATTTTCATAAGTTTAACACCAATACAAACAAGTTTGACACTGAATTGCAATCAAGTAACATTAAGAAGTTTAAAAGGGACTTACAGTCAAATTGTGCTTCTTCCCTTAAGAAACAAAAGAAGGGTGTATATGTCTCTAAATTTGGTGATGCTGCTAGTGATAAAGCTAAGGGGAAGTTTAAATCTAAAAGGAAGACTTCATTAGCTTCTTATGTCTGAGGTTATGAAGTAGGAACTGATTTATCTTCCAGTATTGATACTGTGGATGATTTGGGGGATGTTTCTCCCCTTCAAAATGTATCTAATCTAAAGGGATAGTTTAAAACAAAAAAAAAATGTGCTGACAGAAAACATTAAAACAAAAGAAAAATGTTGGAGTTGCTGCAGAATTTAATGATGCTGACAATGCCAGTTTTTATTTATTATTAACTTGATCGATTACTCTTTTTCCCCTGAATGTCTGTCTGTGTTAAATAAAGGTTTGTCTTTCATACCTGCTATTCCAGTAACATCTTTGGGCATTATGTATGATCTGAAAAAGTTTTGCAGAAATTTAAATTTAATTTATAAGTCTGATACATATGAATCAGTGTTGAATGAAGAGCAAGCATTTAACTTTATAAAGTCAGAATTTAATACCCCTACCACCCCTCGAATTTTTGAAATCACAGTTAAGAAAGATTTAATATAAAGAGAAGCTATTTTTTAAACATAATATCCACAATTTATATGAAGAAAAGGAAGCTTTTTTGAAAGAAAACGAAAGAAACAGTGGATTACATAGCTAGGCTTATAAGGACCCTAGTGGTCATTAATCTAGTACACACCTATGAACATATGAAACAAGAATGTGGTTATTACAGGAGCAAATAAGGTTATTTGTGATAGAGAGCTACCTTAAGGAAGAAGCTAGGCAATTATCAAACAGTAAAAATTATTTCCATATGTTCACTGATTCTGCACCTCTATTTAAACAGTTTGATTTATTTTTGATAAAAACAATTGAACAGGGTAGGATTTCAGATAAACATATGATAGCAGCTTATGGTGTAAGATTTGCAACAACAATGCATTTATTTTCTACCCAAGATACATAATAATATTGTTCCCCCTCTTGGAAGACCCGTTGATTCAGGAAAGGATTCCTTGACAGAATCCTACTTAAGCCTTTTTGGAGTATATTTTAAAACTTCTTTTATCTATTATTCAAGCTAGACTTAAAGATACCACTTATTCTTTGAATGTTTTGAAAGGGAAAGTGATAAAAGTATTGTTTATTTTGGTTATTTAGATGTAAACTGTCTAAATATCAGTATTCTGCATCATGGCAGGATATAAACAGTTAATCTGTTTTTTGTTTAAATTTAGTGAATATAATATTGGTCTCAGAGAGCTTCTGTTGGATTTGTTATACCATGCAGTAACAAAAAAAATCATCATTTTGATCACTGCTTAGTAGCCTTAGCCAAGGATAACTGAACTGGAAGTTTTGACTCTGCTCTTCAGTTAGTTCCACCCACCCTCCCTGTTTTTGTTTTGGTGTTAATCTTAGTGGCCTTGAAACTGCCCGCCCCTCTTGTAAATTTGTGTTTGGATATTCCTTCTGGGCCCATCTCATTTGCTCAATCAACTGAGTGCAGTGAGATCATATTCTGATTTCAGGCACTCCTACTGTGTACAAAGGGAGCATCTGGGAAACAGAAAAAAAAATTAAGCTTGTTTCCTGCCTTTCCTGTTAAGTGGTATAGACTATTTGTAGGCTTCTGAGCCCCCAAGCCCTTCTGTTTTGGAGGGAAGCCTTCTAGCTTAGTTTTTTTTTTCTTATAACTAGCCAGTTTTCAAGTTTCAGCACTCAAATCTGTTTCTTTGATCTCAGCACTTGTTCAGAAAAAAAAAATTTCATCTGCTTTTACTGTACTTGTGTTTCTACCTACTTTATTTTACTTTTGCATAATCTTAAAAGCACTCAGTTGTATTTATTACTGCTTGGTGTAACTCATTCTAAGCCTTTTGGTTTAAACACTTGGGCTTCGGACCAGTTGTTTTGCACTGAGAGGGTTTGTGGTCTGCACTGTAGTGGCAGAACAGGTAGCTTACATCCTTCTAGGTTGGGAACTGCTGATTGAGGGCTCAGTGTCTGTTATTCTAAAAGTGTATTAATTCTGGTTTAAGCACTTGGGCTTTCAGGCAAGTTATTTTACATTAAGAGGGTTCGTGGTCTGCACTCTTGTGGGAGGAGAGGCTGGACTCTGCCCTTCTGAGCTGGGAATTTCTGGTTAAAGGCTTATAGTGCATGCATATCTGAACTGCTTCTTACTGAAGTTGGTGCGCCTTGTTTGCTGTGGCATAGACTGGATTCGGGCCTGCTGAATCTAGCTTTGTTTGAGTAACTTGAGCACTAATCCAGGCATTCTCTAAAGTATTCAATTGTATTTATTACTGCTTGGTAGTAACTTGATTAAAGTGTAGCTATCATTCTAAGTCTTTTGGATTAAGCACTTGGGCTTCAGACCAGTTGTTTTACATTAGGAAGGTTTGTGGCATGCACTGTGGTGGCAGGACAGGTAGCTTTCATCCTTCTAAGTTGGGAACTGCTGATTGAGAGCCCAGTGTCTGTTATTCTTAAAGTGTATTAGTTCTGGTTTAAGCACTTGGGCTTCAGGCCAGTTATTTTACATTAAGAAGGTTCATGGTCTGCACTCTTGTGGGAGAAGAGGCTGGACTCTGCCCTTCTGAGTTGGGAATTTCTGGTTAAAGGTTTATAGTGCCTGAATATTTGAACTGTATCTTACTGAAATTGGTACACCTTGTTTGGTGTAGCATAGACTAGATCCAGGCCTGCTGAATCTAGCTTTGTTTATATGCTTGTTGTTTGTTTGCTTGTTATTTACCTGGAACGCTAATTCCACCTAATACGCGGCTTCTCAGCTTCTGTGGATCACTAGTGATATCTGCATTGCTTACTGTACTTATTTCCTTGTTTCACTTGAAAGAAAGTTACTGTTTGTCATTTTTGCATTTAAGTTACCTGTAACACATTGCACTTAAGTTACCTGGCACTTGCTCACTAAAGCAATTATATAAGTCAGCACTAAAATTAAAAAGCACTACACCCTCACTCCCCACTGGCCCTTGTTTTCAATTATTAAGGAATTCCCAATATTATTCTAGCATGTCCAAAGGTCAGTTGTCAATCTCCTCTCTGGTCCAGCTGGTGAATCTGGGAATCTTGAGGCAATGTTACAACTGCCTCATGTACACAGACAACCCTCTCCTCCTCCCAACAAATTCCAACACATGTGAGAGATGCAACCATATAGCCAAACTGGAGGCTAAGCTCTCTCAACTCAGTACTGGCATAACCAGTCAGGAGGAGAAGGAAACCACACTCACTACAATTTCAGTATCACATAAACCTACCACGACAGCAAACCAAACATATAATTACACAAAAACATACTCGGAGGCTCTAAATAAAGATCTGCCTAAGCAGCAGAGACCTCCAAAGCAGAAACCCAAGCAACCGCTACCCCAAAACAAAACACGTGCAACACATATCTCACAAAGCCAGTGTGCCGAAGAGTCACAGCCCTTAAGACTAAACAACACACCTGATACACTTGTAATAGGTGACTCTATCGTCAGGCACACTGATGTCCCGCTCACCAGGCTGAACAAGGAGAGGGTCACGGTGAACAGCCTGTCGGGCGCTAGGATCCACCACATAACACAAGCACTCAGGTCATTCCAAGGCAAGTACAAATATGACTCAGTCATTGTCCATGCTGGTGTGAATGACCTGAGACGTACCTCCCTGGACTACATGAAAAGAGACATAAAGGAGCTCTCTGAGCATGTAGCCCAGGCCAGTATGACCCTGACCTTGAGTAGCATCTTACCCTCACCAAGAATGATGCCACAATATGAAGACAAGATGATCAATTTCAACAATTGGCTTAAGTACTGGTGTCATTCAAAGGGGATCCAATGCCTGTCAGCTTGGGATGATATGCTCGACAAGCCACGATGCTTCGCTAGGGACGGCTTGCACCTGTCACCCCTGGGCTTTGGATATTGGCAAAGGCTCTTGCTACCCCATAGTGCCTTTTTAGGCAAGGCTCAAAAGACAAACCCACCTCCATAGGTATCACAAGGGATAAGAAACTAAGAGTAATGCTACTCAACGCCAGAAGTCTAAACCTCAAGATGCATGCACTCAAAACTCTCCTTAGCATGGAGAACATCGATATCTGTGCAGTAACAGAAACCTGGTTCAGGGCTCCCAAGAGCACCCCAGCACTACCTGGTTATACCTCATACCATGCTTTTCGGCCCCAAAACTTGGACCGAACCACAAAAGGAGGGGGAGTATCGATATTCATCAAAGATACCCACACCTCCAGGTTGGTGGCAAAGCACAAAACATCAGAGACTATCCATGTGCAACTAACAGTGGGTAAAACTGCCTTCCAGTTTATAGTCTGCTACAGACCACCCTCCCAAACCCAGGAACCCCACTCGGCCTTCCTGAGAACACTGGAAAATATGAAGGTCTCTCCAAACACCATTATATTGGGTGACTTCAACTACCCAAACATAGACTGGGAGCATTACTCTAGCTCCAACACCCTAGCCCAAATGTTCCTAGAATTTATAAACTCAAATGCTATGGAACAACTTGTTACCACTCCCATAAGAGGGGAAAACATACTGGACCTGATCATCACCAACATGGGGACTCTATGCTCCAGACCAGAAGTGTATCCCTCACTGGTAAGATCAGACCATAAACTAATCTCACTGGATATTCACATCCCGACCCCACCCCTGCCCAGAAAACCACAGTGAAAAACTTCTCTAAAGCAAATTTCACACTCCTCAAAACCGAGGTGGAATCCTTCAAAGCCCCTGGGCCTGTGGAAAATATGGCCCAGACCGCAGAATCCTTTATAAACGCATTCTATGAACACCTTCAGGAATGCATGGATCATGCGATCCCAAATAAAACCAAGACCCAATCCTCCAAAGGCAGACGTCCTGTCTGGTGGACCCCAGCCATAAACAAACTATACAATAGAAGGAGGAAGCTACTAAATGATAGAGCAAAATCCCAAAAAGGGAAGGCATCACTGATCAATATTAGCAAAAAACTACAGGCACTCATAAAATTGTCTAAGGCCAGCTTCGAGAGAAAAATTGCACAGGACACTAAGGATAATCACAAGGCTTTCTTTAGTTATGTTAGGAACCTGGGTGGTAATTCCCAGATATGCTCAGAATTAGTCCAAAATGACAAAAAATACACTGAACCCACAGACATTGCCAACATCCTAGCTGACATGCTCAGCGCAAACTCCCCCCCACCAAAAGGGCAAATATCTATCCCAGCAGAGTGCTGCCCCCCTGACATCTCAGATGCTCAGGTAAGAGCCGCCCTCTCCAAAGCAAAAATCACATCATCAATGGGACCAGACGGTGTCCCAGGCTGCATCCTACATGAACTCCAAGAAGAGCTAAACCAAAACATAAAACTACTGTTCAATCTCAGCCTTACTACAGGTTATGTGCCCAAAGATTGGCGTACAGCAACAGTGGTCCCTCTCCATAAAGGTGGTGCCTCAACGGATCCTGGAAACTATCGCCCCATAAGCCTGACTAGCTTGGTCTGCAAAGCTATGGAAGGATCATCATGGACCTCATAAATAAAGATATTGGGGACCTACAGAAACAGGATCCTACCCAGTTCGGCTTTGTTAAGGGCAGATCCTGCCTCTTAAACCTGGTTGATTTCTTTGAAACAGTCACCAAGGCCATTGACGAGGGGAAGGTGGTCCACACAGCCTACCTGGACCTCGCAAAAGCCTTTGATACAATACCCCACTTGGGCATTATAGATAAACTCACCAGCTTAAATATAAACCCCTATGTCACTAGATGGATTGCAAACTGGCTCAAGACAGAACCCACATGATTAGAATTGCTGGAGCCATGTCAGACTCCAAACCAGTTACAAGTGGTGTCCCACAAGGCTCAGTCCTGGGACCTCTCTTGTTCAGTATATATTTCTCGGAGGTACAGGCCAACACAGAAGGACTGTGGCTGACCAAGTTCGCAGATGACTGCAAACTGGGCACCATAATCGACTCTCCAGCCGACACAAGCATCCTCCAAAAGGGCCTCATAGAAACAGACAACTGGTGCCAGAGCCATGGCCTCATGCTAAATGCCAAAAAGTGTATAGTCATCCCCTTTGGCAAAAACAAAGTGCCCACAAATTACCACATAGGTGGTAATCCATTAAGTACAGAAGAAGTAATTAGGGACCTGGGGACCCAAGTTGATAGCAATCTCTCATTTGACAACCACGTGGCCAAAGTGGTTAGAAAAACATTTTATATAGCCCAACAAATGTTAACTCCAACAAAAAAGTCTGGTAAAACTCAAACCAGGCTCCACGATGTGATAAAATCCACTTTATTCACAACACCATCAGACATAAAATTAAAACCAGCAAATTCTGCAAATTCAATGAAATACACAGGATATACTAAGCGCTTTCACCCTTCCAAGTTTGAGGGCATCATCAGAGTACAAACCTTTAGGTTACACAGCAGAATAAATACTCCTCAATAATAAAAAACAACGCCCACTGTTAATTAATTAATCCAAAATTGAATAAGTAAACCACCCAATTGTAAGTGCACCCGATACGTAAATGACAAGTTGTGCAAACATGTTTTTTCCGGTTAATAGTAATTTGCAGAATTTACTGGTTTTAATTTTATGTCTGATGGTGTTGTGAATAAAGTGGATTTTATCACATCGTGGAGCCTGGTTTGAATTTTATATAGCCCACCTAATCATGAAGAGATTCACATCTAGATCAGGGGAGGTCATCGTACCTCTTTACTCATCCCTCATCAGGCCCATAATTGAGTACAATGCCCCTTTTGGGATGTACCTTACCAGACACCTACAGCAACTGGAAAGACCCCAAAAGTACCTCACCAAGAGGATCAAAGGGCTCAAACAGATGCCATATGCTGCCCAGTTAAAGAAACTCCAGCTCTACTCAGTGGCATACTGCCTGTTCAGAGGCGATCTGTGCCTGACGTATAAAGCCATGTCCAACCTAGAATTAATGGACATGCTGCACCTCAGAAAATCCAAATCCCACCAAGCTACGTGCTCGAGAGACTTGAACCTCAGCACTGAAATAAATAGGACATGCTGGAGGGACAGATTCATAACCCAGAGGCTCCCTTCACTCTGGAATAAAATCCCAGTCCAGGTTAGGCAGAGTCCCTCATTGACTCTCTTCAAGAGGAATCTTGATGAGTGGATGGGAGATCATAGGTTTACCCCGGGTATCACTTCTGTGTCACTGTTAGACAGAGGCACAGTATACTAACCTCGAAAAAGGGCATAGCAAAATAAATTTAAAATGGGTGACGAAAGCCAAACACATTCTGGCTAGGCTTATAAATGCCCTAGGGCAGATAGCCTAGTATGAACCTATGAACCTATGAACAGCATGCCAGCTTCCAAAGCTTCAGAGAACATTCCACATGCCCAAACTGACAAACAGGTCAAGCTGAGCTGACTAAAAGACAAGTCTGGATGTGGAGCCCTTCAGAGCTTTACTGTCACTGAAAAGTGCATTCCTCTGAGGCTTTTGAGGATCGACAGTCAGCTTTTGCTTTCCTTTGTTTAGCAGATGAGTTACCTTTTGGGGAAAACCCTTCCATTTTATTAATTGTTGTCAATGTTTTATTATTTTTCCTCTTCAGGAAAATTAGTTTAAAGCTAGGAGTGTTGTGTTTTAATGGACTTATGATTGTGATGTACTTTTTAAATGGAGCACACATTTTTTTCTGTTAATTTAAATTTAGTGTAAATTAACTAAATACATTTTTTCTGTGGAGAGTTTGTGTTTATTTTTCTTGTGTGGGGCTGGCATGGTGTTTTAAAGTGTGTTTTGCTATGTTTTTTCTGTCAATAAATTAACTTTTGTGGACTGGAAGTGTTTAGCATCAATTACTGCTTGTCCTCCTTGAGAAAAGTGCCACCATTTTTGGCTTGACCATGGAACAAGCTACCAGTCCCACAGTCATTCCTCCTTTCAACCACAAAAAGAAAAAGTTAAGCAAACAGGCTTTGCCACTATACCAGGCTAGCAATTTGCCTCAGCTGCAGGTTGATGGCTCTGCTGTGGCCATTTGCTGTACCTCAGACCACATATCTTTTCCCCATATCCCTATGGTGTAGCACCTACAGCCACTATGGACTGGGGGTTTGTCACATCCTCTGTGGCTCTTGGGGTTCAGCTGGCAAGGGAGAGTCAGTCTTGTCAGTCCTGTGAGAGGGAACAGGGAAGGTTTCCCTGTTGTGTCAGAATGCTGTGCCCACCCCTGGGGAAGCAGTTTCTGGCATTAGTAACACAGGTGGCTCAATTTTTTTCCTGTCAAAAAGAAAACAAAAAATAAGCATGTATCTACTCCTCCTCAATTTTCTTTAGATATAAGTAGTTTACTGGGTGTGTCTCGGGGTTTAATTTAGGCTATTGATCCTTCTTGTAAAGTAATTTCTGGTAAAATAAAAGAGGGATTCCTTCTTTCCTGAAGAAATTGAAGATTCTGAATGGAGGGACAGATACAGGGTTCTTTCCTCAAGTTTCTGATTCAGACTCAGAGGAGAGCTCAGTTTCTGATTCTCCCTGTGGGTGCTTCACTTTCTCTGAGACTGTGCTAGAATGTGCCAATGTTTTCAGTGTGAGACCACTGAGTTTTCTCATTTCCCCAGAAAATATGAGTTGTTACAAAAGGATTTTCCAGAACCTGTATCCATTCTTCCTGTTTTGTCCACTTCATAGAATGTGTGTTTTACTTCCAACAATTTTCCTGATAGTCAACCCCTAAAAAGAATGATAAGATATATGAAGTTTCTCAGTTTTTTTTAATTTTTATATACTGTTCCCAAACCCGACCCAGCATTACCCATGTGTTTGTGTGTGTGTGTGTGTGTGTGTGTGTGTGTGTGTGTGTGTGTGTGTGTGTGTGTGTGAGAGCACATGCTCTTAGTGTGTGTGCATGCTTTTGATTTTATCTCAGATTTGATAAAAGTGAAGTAGAAAAATGCCAAAAAGAAAAGGTAGCATACAATGTCAACTTTGAAAAGTCTTGCAGTGTCAAAACTTTAACTGATGCATATATATTAAGATGTTAACACTGGAAAGCTAACATCTCCTTTCTGTAGGGAGCCAAACCTACCTACATTTCCTTTCATGTGAAGACCTGCACCCACCATGCTCTAAAGATATATCTATTTTTACACATGCTGAGTATTTCCTTATTTTAGACGTTGTTTAACCTCAGTGTCTAAATAAATAAATAGGGACTTTGGGAGGGTACAGCCATCCACATACAAGGACTTCTTCCCTGCAAAATCAAGGTTACTGTATGCCCTTTTAGTTAACTAACACTTTGAAAGTAAATGAGGAGTTTGCATCACTGAGAATATGTAGCAAGCTACTGTTACTGAGTAGAATTCATAAAAATTGTCTGCAGTTGCATAGAGCTAATAGGCAGTAAAAAGCCACATAGCATAGCCCTCTACAATACATAAAAATAAACAAACTTACTGATACTAATATACTTATTCCACTGCACACTTACATGAGTGCAGATATGCAGTCAGTATGCAAACGAGAGCCATCATTTCCTCCTTATTTTAAAAATGCAAGAAATGTGGAGAACTGTGCCTGACTGCCATTACTTTATGGCATTTCTACTGCAAACCATCAACAAACTAAAGACGGTGGCATGCAGATGTGCTCCAATGTCTACTGTTGTGCAAGATCAGTGAACATGCATGGATTAATGCATCATGTTTACTATAATAGGATGCTACCATGGCACTCAGTTTGGAAGGTGTAACTTATACAGCAAAAGTGTGTGGCAGCCAACGTCTGTTGGCCACTAACATACAGAGATGATACTCTGGTTCTACTAAAGGAAGCATGTAGTATGGGGCAAAATCCTTCAGTTTGCTTTGTATGTAAATGAAACCAGCTTTGCTGCCATGATAAAGAAAGCTGAAACTTTTATGGATTGCATTCATATTCTAGGGCTTTGCAAATGAGTTACAGTTATCTGTGAACAGTAGCGCTACACAGATAATCAAATAATGTCTACAAAAGACATTTGCAATGAATACAGAGAATACGTTTTTTTTTTTAAATTTGCCCCCTTTTCACAAAAGAGTTGCATTATGATCCTGCAAATTATTTCACAAAATGGTAAGTGTTGGTGTTACTTTTTATCACATATCATGGGCAAGCAGAGCTGAGGTGCAGTCACACTCGGAGCATTTAAGGAAAACTGCAGACTGTGCAGTAGCTATGATTCCTTTAAAAAAAGGTTTTATAATTTTCTGTATAGGGGTATCCTTTTTGTGGTTTCATTAAAGAATAGAAAGGGGGTGATAGAAAAGGCTGAAAAAGGAGGGGCATAACAATGAAGGGAACACAAAAGGGGAAACATCAAGAGGGTTCATGCGGCAGGAGGTGGAGAGGATGAGCACTATGTTTTTGTCAAGGGACAGACCCTTTATTTTTTTTTTTTTTTCATGAAAGAGTAGGGTGAATTGGAAATAGGGAAGAGGGTAAAGGAGAAATTGTAAGAGAAGAAGGGCTGAGAAAGTTCCAGCTGGAATACCAGTCCACAGACCCTCAAGCACATCCACTGCCAGATGGTGTTGCAGTGGAGGACCCCAATGTTGATGCAGTAGGGACCTGTGTTGCTGTGGTGATCAGCACCAACTATGAGCCTGTCTTCTACACACTGAAGAGAGGCTTTGACTGGCTTAATTCTCCTGTCCATTACCTCCACCAGTACAGCCTCAACCAATCTACGATGCCTCCTTTCTGTGAGGCTTACCAGGCTGCCATGTGTGCTGAAAGGACTGGTGCCTACACTCTGACCCTGAAAGATATCCCCAGACAGGCAGAGGGTGAGAGTTTTCTAGCCTGGGAGGTATGGGCCTGGTCTGCTCCTAAGAGATTGGGATCTGTAGAAAAGAAAATAAATGGGAGAGAAACAAAACAAAAAAGGAGAAAGGAATGCATAAGCAAAATAAGAAAAACAGAAAAAAAGGAGTGGGAGGTGAAAAAAACAGAAAAACACAATAAATCCGCTCAACACAATTTACATGGCATTCATACACTACTGAAATACTGCAGTAAAAATGTTATTGAAGTAAAACGTGTGTATGGGAATGGTTTATGCATACAGTGGGGTAAGGATATGGGATGTGCTTTTCTACTTGGGAAGAATATGAGTAGTACTTATGTATGCTTGCAATGAATTCAAATGGTAAGGGCATTTGGCTTCTTGAAAGGATGTGTTTCTCTAAATTTATGTATCAGCAATACATTGAATACAGTACAAAAATACTCAGTCACTCTCACGGGTAATCAGGTAAAAAATCAGGTTAGAAACCAGTTTGAATGCTAAGTCTTCAGTTGCATTTCTTTCGTTTGCAAAGCTGTAAAATATTTTCCTTATGAGTAATACAGTGAACAATTGTAAAACAGTGCTTCTTTCAGTTTTATTTTTACACTTTTATTAGTCTAATGAATGCTTACACATACCAAGAACTGGACAGACAAACATATTCCCTTAAACACTTGTTAAAGTTGCCAGAAGATAACAACAATCACTCTAATCTTCTCTGTTGTTGCTGGCTGTTATATCTAAATTCTTCCTCAGCTATGATTAAAAGAGAGAAGACAAATCTTGTTCACCTGGGTTTGAATTTCTTCTACGTATAAATATAGATGTCTTTATTCCTGTCTTGTATTAGAACACCTGTATGACTTAGTACAATACTGTGCTAATATTCCCTTTCATTCAATAACTATGAAATGTGTCTGGAATGTTTTCAAAATGCATGCAACACTGTGTTTTTGTATAATTAATTTACAATTATACAACAACCCCCCATTAATATTCCAAAACATGCACGCTGATTGATCAGCGTGCACGTTGTAAATCAAAGTTATAGTGATGGAAAAAGGTCCGGTCACCCGGACTTTTTCCATTAGTATAACTCTTTTTTTTTTTTTTTTTTACAGCAATGGAGAACGCAAGATCTCTGTTGCTTTTTACAACCTGTCTCGCTATGTTAAATGAGTTTAACATAGTGAGACAGCTTTAAAAGAAGCAATGGAGCATCTCTGTTGCTTTTTTTAAAGCTGTCTCTCTGTGTTAAACCCATTTAACATAGCAAGACACTTTAAAAATCAACGGAGATCTTGTTTTCTCCGTTGCTTTTTTCAAAACTGTCTCGCTATGTTAAATGGGTTTAACATAGTGAGACAGCTTTAGAAAAAGCAACGGAGATTCTCCTTTGCTTTTTTTAAATCTGTCTCGCTATGTTAAACTCATTTAACATAGCGAGACAGGTTGTAAAAAGCAACAGAGATCTTGCTTTCTCCGTTGCTTTTGCCCACAGCTCTGATGTACTGCTATGCATGTGCAGTACATCAGAACTGCCGCAGAATACCAGACAGCTGCGGAAGGGCAGCAAGGAGGCATTATACAATGCCATTATTTAAGAAAAGTAATTTTTTTTTTCTTAAATAATGTCATTGTATAATAGCAATAACCCACTTCTGGGTGTGGGTAATGCTGGATTTACCCACTGTTGTCTTTGTTTGGCCACTCGAACTTCGCCCTCATGACCAAACCACACCAACCGTGGGTAAATCCAGCATTATCCACACTCAGGCATGGGTTATTGCTATATTGTAGCAATTTGTAGGTGTGTGTTTCCTTTACTGCAGAAATGTGTCTGACTTAAAAGGCAATATTGGAGTAAAACAGCATGTTCTCAGGAAGTTTGTCATGGTCATTCACTTGTCACAGCAACTACCAGCCCCCTCCCCCAACCATCAGTCTTACTAAGATGGGATGTGTGAGATTTCAGCCATGTTGTATGTGCAGAAATGCTTCTGAACAAACAAGTCTGTTAAGAAACTGTGTTATTTATATTTCTGTGAAATTCACAAAACTGGCTTCATCTAATATAACCATTATGTCTTTTATCTTGCAATGGTAATACATTATAAATGTGTAATTTCAATTTTTATTTTATAACTTTATAAATCCAGTCACTATTACTAATACAAGTAAGCTACCACATGATTTAGAGAGTAACTTATACAGATTATTATTTAAATACACTTATGCAACATTTCTATTTATTATAATTTAACACATTAGTAATATTCCTCTGTGTTCAGAAGATGCATGTATGCTTAGAAACATGCTTATGATTTCCTATGAATTTCATAATAGCAGTACCAAGTAATATTTTCAGGCACACAGAACTGTCTTTGGAGATATATATATATATATATATATATATATATATATATATATATATATATATATATATATATATATATATATATATATATAAACGAGCAAAGAAGCAGCAGCAGACTGAAGGCATCTGGCAGAAATAACAAAATAATCCTGTGACAAAACTTCGAGACACCACCACAGCAAATACGATGCTATATGATTATATATCTGAGATACCAGCACGGCAAATATGATGTTTAGTATCACCTTCAATGCCAAGCTTAATAGCAATGTATTCAGACACCAGCACAGCAAATACGATATTCAGTATCACATACAACGCCAAACTTAGTAGCAGTATAGCCAAGTACCACCACGACAATACGATACCTTTTAAAGCTTTATTTCACCAAAACATTTTGACCAGAAGCTTCTTGTAAGCGCTTTTGGGTTACAAACAACCCTTCATCAGACAAACAGTTATCTCTCAAAGTAACAACATTTAAATATCCAAAGTTGGCACCAAAAATCCGTCTTAAAGAGATATTAAAAGTGAAAATGTCAGTACTAAAAAAAGCTTACGTAAATCATCTCATGTTTAAAAATATTAAATATTTATAAGTATTAGGAACAATATATAAATCAACTAATTAAACATTATAAGTAAAGGCGTTTATAAATAAATTCATGATATAGCAGAATATGCATGAGTTATTAAATTATGCCCAATTATGGTATATATGTTTATATATTAAACACAATCATTATTAATTTATAGCATTTAATAAATAGCTATATAAATATCAAACTCAAATATATTGTCTGAAATAAAATCAAAACTATATATATATATATATATATATATATATATATATATATATACAGTTCTCATAAAGAAGCCGATATTCTCCTAGATCCTCAGGTTATAGATAGAAATGGGAAAGAGAAACCATACTCTTTAAGAAGAATATAGTCCTACAAACTAATGGTAAGAGGAACAATAGTCGACCATATAACAAGGTCAGATTGAATATTCCCTTTTCTAATAATAATAATGATATAAAAGATATTATAGATAAAAATTGGGCTATATTGACAGCTAATGATGAAATAAGAGAATTAGTGGGGTTGAAACCTAGTTATAGTTATCGTAATAACAAATTTCTTAAAAGGATACTATGCTATGATAATAAGAACAACTATAAAACTAAAGTTCTCTCTAATAGACAGGGTACTTTTCCATGTCAAGGATGCAATCAGTGCTCGCATATGATGGGAAATGGAATATTTATGCATCCAGACACTAAGAGGACATATTACTTTAAGCACTATGCTGACTGTAGAACTAGAGATATAGTTTACTTAACAAGTTGTCAGAAATGTTATTGCTTCTACATTGGTAAAACTAATATAACATTGCGAGAGAGGGAAAGAGAACACATTTATGCAATAAACCGTGAAGATTAAACTAATGCACTAGCTGAGCATGTTCTAAATAAAGGGTTGGATGACAAGTTTAAATTTATGGTCATAGAGATCATTTTAAAGAGCAGTAGATTAGGTAATATTAAAAATTATACTGAACAGGAAGAAAATAGGTGGATTATTCGTATGCAGTCAGATAAAGGGATAGGTCTAAATGATAGGACAACAATAAAGCCATTCCTAAGCAATAGGCCATTGAAACACAAACCATGACAATGTATTTATATACATTTTTATAGCAATTTAATGTTTAGCAATATGTTTTTATTTAACATTATGCATATATACTTTACATATATATTCTTTACAATATAATATGAAATCATTGATTTTTTGTTATATGATTTTTATATTCTATATATATATATATATATATATATATATATATATATATATATATATATATATATAGTTTTGATTTTATTATTTTAGACAATATATTTGAGTTTGATATTTATATAGCTATTTATTAAATGCTATAAATGAATAATGATTGTGTTTAATATATAAACATATATACTATAATTGGGCATAATTTAATAACTAATGCATATTCTGCTATATCATTAATTTATTTATAAACGCCTTTATCTTTATTAGTTGTTAGATTTATTCATAATGTTTAATTAGTTGATTTATACATTGTTCCTAATACTTATGAATACTTAATGTTTTTAAACATGAGATGATTTACGTAAGCTTTTTTTAGTACTGACATTTTCACTGTTAATATCTCTTTAAGACGGATTTTTGGCACCAACTTTGGATATTTAAATGTTGTTACTTTGAGAGATAACTGTTTGTCTTATGAAGGGTTGTTTGTAACCTGAAAGCGCTTACAAGAAGCTTCTGGTCAAAATTTTTTTGTGAAATAAGGCTTTTAAAGGTATTGCATTGTTGTGGTGGTACTTGGCTATACTGCTACTAAGTTTGGCATTGTATATGACACTGAATATCGTATTTGCCGTGCTGGTATCTGGCTACATTGCTATTAAGCTTGGCATTGAAGGTGACACTAAACATCATATTTGCTATGCTGGTATCTCAAATATATAATCATATACATCGTATTTGCTGTGGTGATGTCTGGAAGTTTTGTTACGGGATATATATATATATATATATATATATATATATACATGAGTCACTTACAAAACCAAATATTTTACTTACTATAAAACTGTGGCCTACCTGTTCGGCTCACTCAGTCAGCTGTTCAGCCCTACGGTTCTGCAAGTTTTCATACCTGTGATAGCACTGCTGGCTGGAGTGGGTCATACCTGTCAGGGTTAATCGTCCAGCTCCTGCCAGTTATCAGTCTTTTTCCATGTTCTGTTACTCATGCAAGCCTCAATCTTCTCCAGCTACGAATCATGCAAATGTAAAGCATGATTAAGGTCTCTGTCAGACCAGCTAGGAGCATAGCCTAATGCCTTCACAGAAGTTGCCATCTTTTGAAAAGCCAGAACAAGAATGAGGAAAGTATGGAGAAGGATGTATTAAGAAGAGTTTGAGTCACTCCATGTAGGGTGTGACATCACCTTAACCAAATCCTTTTTGCTAGCATGATCACTACAGGCGGTATTGATACTACAGGCAAAATTGGTGTAACCAAAACTGCTTTGTCACAAATTGATTTTTTTGAAGGAAAATACTTACCATTCCTTTCCATGTGTCACAAAAGTTTTAAATATTGATAATGCTTAACAACTAAATGTTTGTTTTGTACCCTAACATCAGTATGTGTCATGTAGTACAGTAGAAAAGTTTTTTTGGGAGGGGGGAGTGTCAATTTGTTTCGGTTGCTAGGGTGTGACACACAATGTTGGATGGGCAGGGGTTAAGCTGCAGATTACTGTAAACCTGACACTCATATGACTCTATTTGCTTTTTTGCTATATTCTTATTTTAGCTAGTCTAGGGCCATTCGCCCATTCCTGTGAAAAGCTTGGAATATCTGTGGAATGTGGTAGACTTCGAAAATGTCTACAGCATATTTGTGTCATTCTGTAAGTTCAAGTAACATTGGATGCTCATTTACAATCAATGAAATGTCAAAATTCACAGCTGTAACTCAGGATACTTTGTTTACTACTACATATCATAGAGATGCATATAAATTAGACTAATTTGCATCTAACATGCAAGAGGCCCTGAATTTTTGGAAATAAGTTGAGCATCACCATATTAATTTGCAAATAACTGAGATGGGTGGCTAATGTATAAAGATACCACAGACATACTAAAGTAAAGGCATTTTTTTTAATTATTATTCCATAAGATACTTTGAACATTTTTTTTATCATTAGTAAAAACAAATTTTGTCTGATGAAGCAGGCTGTTAACCTGTGAAAGTGCTTATCTTGACTAAAGTTTTTTACCCTGGCTGTATTTCAGTTTGTTTACATTTATTTTTATTTCTTTTACTTGCATTGGCTTTAGGCGTTCACAGGCTGTTAATCTCAGTTGCTACTTGCTGGTGTACTTTTTTTTGGATTTTTTTTAATATTGTTGTAAAGGTCACATGCAATGAACTTGGATGTATGCTGTGCATGTTATGATAGCATTGACTAACTGATAAATTTCTGTCATTTTGAAGATGCATTTCATTACATAAGCAGTGGAATTGATTAATGATTTCGGAAAATGATCATTACAGAACTGTATTTAACAGATTGTCCATACATGGGAAAAATGCATTAAGTTACTACAGATATTTTACTGTGCAAAGGACATGAAGAGGAATGTGTGATGAATCTGATGTTTTGTTAGTGAAAGTGAGGAAAAAGAGGCATCATTATTAGTACATGACAATAGCAAAGGATAGTTCAAGGATGAGTTTTTGTTGACTAAAGTGATTGAATGAACTGTAGTTAACATAGATTATACTTTGTATGGATATAATGAGATTTCTATTAGTTAGTCATATGTTTTTTTTGGGGGGGTAACAGTTACTGTGGGTGGAAGGAATAGCTGGTTAGAGGTTTGTACTTTAAGAGGTGAATACATCCAAACATTACTGCCACACTGTTTGACTACACCCTTTATGTGTCCTTTTTACAAGTAGTACTGATGAAGACTAAGGGATCAAAGCACAGAAAGGATAACTTCAGCCATGAGGAAAATTGTGTCCTCTTAACAGCACTTGGGACATATAGGAAACTTATTTTTGGTAAACAAGGCCCAGACAAGCCAAGAAGAACAAGGCCTGGAGTCAGGTAGTTGCTGAAATCAATGCAATTGGAAGCAGAAACTAAGCACTGCCAAAGTGCACAAAAATGGCAAATGATATGGTAGCATGCTGTAGAAGCAAGGTCAGGCAGAATGCAATTACACATACCACTATGGAGGGAGGGTATCCTCCATATCTTATATAGTTAACACCAGATGATGAATACCTTCTGTCCATGCATGGGCATAACTATGATACAGAAGATGGGGCAACAGGAATAATTAGAGGAGGTGTTGATACAGCTCCATCTAACCAGTGTCTGGAGCAGCAGCAATACTCATCTGCTCATTAAGGTTGGTTTAAAATCAGTAACACACATTTATATACAGAGAATTGAATGCTGATAAGGAATGATGTAATTAAACATGTCACATTTCATGATTATTATGTGAGCTTTGTACATCAGTAAATAAAGAAAATGTGAAAAAAGTGTGCCACTCAACCCCTTGCAAGCATGCTGAACTGTATGTTTTGCACTGTTGTTGTGATTAATGTATTGTAACTTTTTTAAGAGTCAGCATCAGAAATGATAATTTAAACTACAATAAATTTGGATGATGTCAGCAGCAGAATGGGTATTGCTGCTGCTGCTGCTGCTGATGATGATGATGATGGTAACAGTTATAATTATGCAGAATGGGTATTGCTGCTGCTGCTGCTGATGATGATGATGATGGTAACAGTTATAATTATGAGGCAGCCTGAGGGAAGTGGCAAGCAGTCCTCAAGTTTAATGGCAGGTTTTCTCACCATACAACATGTTAGTAACTCTGCAGAAATTGACAGTCCAACTCAAAGTGAAGCTCAGCTTGACATAGTATTCACAGTGGTACCGAATGAACACCCCTGAAACTCTACATTGGTATTTCCAAACCTAGAAGAAAACTTTGAGGATGATGGAAGGCATTCAGAAGCCACAGTGACACCCTTACAAAGGAGAGCCAGGTGTAGGAAGTTCTTTCAACACACAAAGCACTGGCTGGCCAACAAGAAATGTGCTATGACATTGTTTAGGCTCAGGACACTGCCACAGAGATTCATCTAGAAATGGTGAGTATTCTGTAGGATATGCATGATGATGATTTCAAGTACTACTTCAAAATGGCAGAGAGCAGAGATAATGCTATGCTCACATGTTGTGTAGTAAGGTGGCACACTAAGCAACAGTGGCCATCTCCATTCATACACTAGTAAAGGCATACCAGAGTCAAGCTAGAGTCAGTGTTGCAAGAGGTAGAGGATGGGGCACTGTCAGGACATGTGGGGGAGAGTTCACATGATACTACCTTTGTTTCTCAAGACAGTAATGCTTGTAGTCAAAGTTAACAATCACAACCCATTTCACATAGACCAAGTCAATGGTCATCTACATCTAGCAGAACCTCACATTTGAGTTTATGATCATAGTTACACAGCAGTATCAGGTCAGTGACAGCAGGATCACCTGCATCAAGTAGACCATGACATAGGACAAACTCACCTTACAGTTGTCCTGGTAATTCTTTCTCCAAATCAATTGCACCATCACATGGCCTATCAATAGTCGATGTGTATGACTCATTGATCTTGAACTACTGTGAATTAGCTTTAGTGGCACAGCTTTCCTTTAGCTGAAATAGGGGGTTGAGGAGTGGGGATGGTTGCATACATTTTCATTTCATCCCCGTAAAACTAGTAGGTACATCACGAATAAACATTTGACAAACAGTGTTGCATGGATTACCATTCTTTCAGGTGGCAGTCACCTAAAACATCAAAATAGTAATGAGCAAACATTTTCAGGCAAAATATATCATAAGCAGATGACATAATAAAATGAGCATCTTATCAATTAAATTTACAATGTCACCACTACACTCTACCCGGTGCAAAAAATAATGACAGTTTCTGACGTCAAAATATGTGTATGACACTGTAAAATAAATATGATGTGCAGTACAACAGAATAAAGAAAGGAAAATGACACATAAATGAAAGTATTATATACATTTGCAATGCATTACCTCATGAAGTATTTCACTGTTGTCAGTATTCTTTACTTTTGTAGACTTGAGTAATCATTAGAGCAGAAATTATTCATTAATGCAGACAAAAATGTGAATTATTTTCTGTCTGATGCCTCATCCAGGTAGGATTAGAGCCCACATGCCAAGGGCTTTGGCTTCTTCTATGGCTTTCTGGAAAGGGTGTACTCTAGAAGTATTCTTGTGACATCAAATTCATAGGCTCATAGAAGATTGCTAGGCTAACAGCTTAAGAGTCTTACAAGCCTAGCCAATATAACCCAATTTTACCAAATATATGGCCCCTAAGGATAAGAGGATGGCATGGATTTGTGCCTGTGTTTGATTATCTTACAGATTGCTCATATACGTGTGAATTTGCAATTCCCCATACACTGATCCAAACTGCATTTGAAGGAGGACAGGGAAGGGCTCTGTTTAATGTAAATAGGAAGCCTGTTCCAAAGAAGGGTCAATCTCTGAAACACATATCTGTCTCTCCAGCATGTTTTGTTTGAGTCACTGTCTAAGTTTATAGCCCTAGATCAGGTGACCCTTGTGATGTTTGCTTTGCAGATGTGTAGCAGCTCCATCAGGGCTGGATTTGTGAGTGCCTTGTAGATCAGGCCACTCCTTAATAGTCAGTAAGAGACATAGTAAAGGGAAAGGACTTTAGTCTGCTTGCATAGAACATGTTTACACCTTGTATTTCCTTTGTGAGGAACCTTTGAGGTCACTTCAGTTGCTGTACATGCTGAGTCAAATACATGCCAGATGGCACATTGTACTTGATTATTGGTCTAATGAGAGCTAAGTAGAATAGGACTATAATTTCCTCAAATCTGGATGCCATACCTTTACATATAAGTTGCGCCACATAGATGGACTTCCTCATCACTGTGGACTCATGGCAGTCAAAGTTCAGGCTCCTATCAATCTGTGTACCTCAATCTGTCACCTCTGTGTCTACTGCTAGCGGTGTGCTATTGATGTTGTAATTTGCACTGGTATTTGACTTCCCAAAAGGTATGATAATGCATTTTTTCACATTAAGTTTTAGGCCATGTTCGGGCACCAATCATCTGTCTGATATAGACAGCAAACTTTGTCATCCAGAGACATTAAACGCTAGTCTTGACTTCAGATAAGTATATTCCAAACTGTAGTGGTCCTGGCACTGAGTCCTGTGGCATTTCACTATTAACTGGCCTCCTGCTGGATCTGGATTCACCTACTTTAACCACTTGTGTCCTCTCTGTGAGCCAATTTGCAATCCATCTAGTGACACATGGATTTAAGCCTGGTTTTGTAAGTTTATTTCTAATACTTAAGAGGGGATATGTGTCAAATGCCTTGGCAAGGTCGAAATAGGCAGTATGTACTGCTTTACCCTCATCTATGGTGATAGTGACTTTCTCAAAGAAATCCATCAGATTCAGTAGGCGTGACTTACCCTTGACAAAGTTGGATTGTTATGGAGGAATCCTATGTCATTATTTATCAGGCCCATGATTATTGTTTCATAGCCTAACATATAAGACTAGTCAAACTTATGGGTCTGTAATTTCCCAGATAAGTAGATAGCCCCACATTATGCAGAAATATGACTGCCGCTGTCCTCCACTCTCTCAGGACAAAGCCAGTCAAGAGACTGTGGTTAAATAGTGATAATAATGGGCTTGATTAGTCCAGATTTAAGCTGTTTAAGAGGCATCCTGTATATCATCATGCCCCACTGAAGCCATGTTTTTAGCTTTAGAGAGTGCAGTAGCAACCTGTTCTTTAGTGATAATTGACATTGCAGTGGTGGAGGGTATTTCTTGAGAGAGAACTGAAGGTGACAGTTGGTGACATTTGAGTTGAATTTGTCAGCCAGTAGATTTGTTAGGTTTGCTATATCTTCTGGCTAAGTATAGGTGATGCCCTCTACAACTGATTATGCACATTGTTGGGTGTTGCCCTTGAAAGTGTAGACATAACTGTAAAATGATTTATGGTTATCCTTAGTTTTGGAGGCTATTTTTGCCTCAAAGTCCACTTTCAGAGACTTCACTAGTTCACTGATTAGCTTGTTTAGAATAATGAGGGGCTTTTTGCTCTGTTGTGCACAATCCCTCTTATTTCTCAACATGATTTTCTTTTGGACACACTTTCACAAACATTATAAACTGGATTTTTTTTCCCCAGTCCAGAACAAACTTTGTTAGGACCATTCTTCAAGGGCTTCTCAATTATTGAATTTTGTCCTCCTCCCTATATGTTCCTAATTTCTGGTAATGTATCCAACTAGCTTAAGTTACTGCAGCTGTAATCTAATGATGACCATACAACTGCTGTTGAAGTAAACTTGCCATAGCAGTAGATTTTGTAATAGATCACTTTTGTGGTAACTATCCCCTCCCTCCACCTGCCTTGTTTTGTTTTTGATATATTTCTAGGATATGGTTGTATATATGATTGTGTATATAGCATATTGTTTTTTCCTATTGCTTTGCCTTTCCTGGAATTTTTTTTTATTTCACAGCTATTGCTTCCCTTCTTGGGGCAAGAAAGCTCATAAAATGTTGCTACCCAAAGTGCCTTTTTATGTGGCTGTGCTGGAGCTGCAGGCAGTTAGGGCATGTGCAAAGTGTCCTGATGCTTTGAAAGCTGCTGATCATATCCTTGCAGGATATAACCCAATTAGCTTAGGCTATTGCAACAGTAATCTATTAGACCATTTATTGTTATGGTACGTTTACTTAGACAATTGTACTTTTTCCTCACTTCCAAGATTGTACAATTCAAAACATACTCAGACTTATATATTTCGAAATTTAAGGTACAGGAGCATGTTCCACAGCAAAAGTGCTGTTTTGTATTTTTTTTGTTATAGTCAATTATTTACAATGCTGTCTTTTTATTATACTTTGTGGAAATGATGTTGCCTCAATGTTAAGCCACACATCTTAAAAAAGATAACAGATTAGCTTTGTTGTCAGCGTCTATGAAATGTATCTGTCGGCATGTATGAAATGTCAGCATGCAGTTCCATGCTGGTTAAAGTGTTTTCTATGTCATTTGTGCAAATATTGCTGCTAAATCTTTTTCATTTCGAGCAGCATCCGTGAAACAGCCTGTAAAATGTTATCAGTAATGTAACAGTTTCACATTTTCAGTTGACCAGAGAATTCAATGTAAAGCTGTTGTAATCTGCAGCGTAACTAAATATACTGTAGTCTGATGCTGATATTCTATGCCCTAACAACAGTTATATGATAATAATCACAGACTCTTAACACAGCACAAGGGCCATCATCAGGCAGCCTGGATGTGTGACACATAGCCATGTGTTTAAAACAAAATTCATCACATGCAGAGGCAGTTTTCTTTTGTTTACAGAATAAACACAATGGTCTGTGATGTGAATTGTAATACCTTTCGTTAGTTAAAATAAAAGAAAACTTGTCTCCATCCCAAAGAAAGGCATGTAGCATTGCACACTTGTAATACAGCAAGCATGTTGAGTTGTCATTAATGAGAATATACGGACAGTATCTTATTACTGGACAGAAAACAATTAAAAACAGCAGTAGTTGCTTCATAGTTTTCAATTATTTGAGATTCGATGAAATGAGTTTTCAACGATTTGGTCTCGATGATTTGCATTGCAATTCGATGAAATGGTAATTTGATTATTTGAAGTGGAACCATATATATATATATATGGTTCCCCTTCAGAAGACTGAAATATCATAATCCTGAAATTCATAGACTGAAAACCAAAATCCTGAAACTCAAAATACTGAAAACACACAGAATACAAATAATGATAGTATGCCAGTACAAGGACACACAGAAACACATACAAAACAAAGCATAGCAGTTGTCACCAAGTATGAGTAGGGGGGGGGGGCCTTCCTGCCCCCACACCCCCTGCTACTTAAATATAGCAACTCTGAGGTTGCACTTAGTGTAGTGAAGTACAATCTTGGAGATGATATATCTAAGAAGCAGGGTGTGTGTGCTTATATGGGTCTATATTAAATCATCAAGACCAAATCGTCGAAAACTCATTTCATCGAAAACTAATTTCATCGAATCTCAAATCATTGAAAACTATGAAGCAACTACAAATAACATCCCAGACACTTTGTACTATGTTTATGCATGGGGGGGTCCGCCCCCCACACCCCCCGTAATTAAATATACCAACTCCAAGGTCGCACTACAGTGGGGTTAGGAAATTACCTTTTTCCCCCACTGTAGTGCGACCTTGGAGTTGGTATATTTAGTTACGGGGTGGGCTGAGCCACATGGGGTGCTTGCCCCCCCTGCATAAACGTAGTAAAAACATTGTGGAATGTTATTTGTAGTTGCTTCATAGTTTTCAATGATTTGAGATTCGATGAAATGAGTTTTCGATTAAATGAGTTTTTGACGATTTGGTCTCGATGATTTGCAATTCGATGAAATGGTAATTCGATGATTTGAAGTGGAACCATATATATATATATATATATATATATATATATATATATATATATATATATGGTTCCCCTTCAGAAGACTGAAATATCATAATCCTGAAATTCATAGACTGAAAACCAAAATCCTGAAACTCAAAATACTGAAAACACACAGAATACAAATAATGATAGTATGCCAGTACAAGGACTCACAGAAACACATACAAAACAAAGCATAGCAGTTGTCACCAAGTATGAGCAGGGGGGGCAAGCCTTCCTGCCCCCACACCCCCTGCTACTTAAATATAGCAACTCTGAGGTTGCACTTAATGTAGTGAAGTGCAATCTTGGAGCTGATATATCTAAGAAGCAGGGTGTGTGTGCTTAAATTGGTCTATATTAAATCATCAAACACTTAGAAAAGCGAACAATGATTTATCGACCCCATGTAAGCGAAAGCTTATAAATTCAAATGCTTAGAACAGCAATTTTTTTCCAAGGGAAAATAAAATCGCTGTTCCAAAAAAAAAAAAAAAAGAAACACTTAAAACATAACATAAGGTGGGGGGCTTTGCCCCATACACACACCCTACTTAAATATACCAACTCCGAGATCACACTACAGTGACGAAAACGGCAAAGTAACGGACACAGCCAAGCAAATTCTTTCTCAGGGAAAGAATTCACTTATAGGCTGCTTCATCATTTTGCCTTTTCGGCTTTTCAAGTTTGACCAAGACGCATTCAAAAGAATGCGTCTTCGGTCATCTAATAGGAACCTGCTTATACTTGGTGGAAAGTAATATGGCTTATGTTGTTTAAAGTCAGCATATCTAAGCTGTGTGTTTTCAGTATTTTGAATTTCAGGATTTTGAGTTTTCAGGATTTTGAAGTTTCAGGATTTTGGTCTTCAGTCTTATGAATTTCAGGATTGTGATATTTCAGTCTTCTGAAGGGGAACCATATATATATATATATATATATATAGAGAGAGAGAGAGAGAGAGAGAGAGAGAGAGAGATGCATTTTCAAAATACTTCTAAAACTAATCATATAATTATGGCTGAGTGGCAGTGCTAAACTATGAAATGCCATCCACCAATATTGTTCTTTGACCAGAATGCCTTATGATCAGTGCAAAACCCTGGTTAATCACATATAAACAAATAAATAAACTGGTACATGATGTAACACTTAAAAAAACCTTGTTATTGCACAAAATACTGCATTTGCACAGGACATTCATGCTGCTCTTATGCTTTGTAGCACTGGTATACTTGTATATCCTAACAAACGCCTTCTACCATTATGTTCCTGTATTGACGTTTTCACATGTAACACAACCAGCAATGTAAAGTACATACACAGAATTTCAAGTGAAAAAATCTGTGAGATTATTAATTGTTGAAATATATAAACAAGGAACAATCCCAAGCATCACTGATTAAAACTAATAACCAGCAGAAATGCAGCAAAGAACAGCACTTTCAACAGTGTAGTAACCATGGAGCACATTAACTGATTTAGCACTTTCATCCAGAACAATCAGGACTCTTTTGTCCAAAAGCAAAATACCTCATCAGAATAGCTATTCTGATCAGGTTCTTTGCTTCTGGATGAAAGTGCTAAACCAGTAACTGATTGCTATGTTGTTGAGTACTTTGCTCTTTGCAACATTCCTGCTGGTTAATTGTTAAATGCATGATTATAATAACAAAAGGAGTCAGAAATGTACTACACATGCTATGACTGGCATTTAAAAGTGCTGTTCCTTCTTACAGTATTAGTTGTGTACTAGAAATTAAAAAAAATGTTTAAGATTACATCTCCTATTACAATAAGAGTGAATTGTTTCCTACTTTTATGTAAACATCTAAATTCATTGAGAATATTCTCCCGTTATTTTCCTGTACTCCTGTATATAGCCCTACTGTTAGTGTATAAAGACATAGTGATATTCTAATTCTTAAAAGTTGTGGTACTCTCAGAAGATAGACAGTTTGGATAGTTGTCACCAGCATACTGGAAAACGTTATCTCCTTTAGTATACTTTGCGTTTAGTCTTATGGATTCTGGGTGAACCCATTAGTATGTACATGGTCCATTACCTTTGTCCTGACAGCTCAAAGCTATGCTCAGAACATATATAGCATAAAAACACAAAGTTCATAAAGATTTAATGGCAGAAGATTACTGTAGGGCTGGGATTAGATACCTGTCAATCTTTGGACTGGTAACACAGGACCAAGCTGGTATTTCCTTTTTTGCCCATCTCCTTTAGAGCCTTTTGACCACCACATATAGTTATAGATATGGAGTAAAGATGTTTGTGATAAACACAAGAAAAATGAATAATGTAATACATTTAATGTATTGGCTGATCATGTAACTGGAACTTTTGTCGTTCTTTTTCTTAGCAGTCAGCCAGAATACATAGTATTAATGATTTTATTATATTATACTGCTTTTATCAGTTGTTGGTGCTTGTGTGTGTGTGTGTGTGTGTGTGTGTGTGTGTGTGTGTGTGTGTGTGTGTGTGTGTGTGTGTGTGTGTGTCTTTGTCTTTGCATAAACAGAAATAATAGTAAATGGTTCTACATCAGCTTAATAAAAATAAGTAATCTGCAAGTTATAATAATGAAAGAACAGTACTGAAATGTGTTGAACTATTAAAGTGTTGAAATCAAAACACCTACCCCTGTTGTACATGTGTAAAAAGCCGGACACCCCCCCCCCCCCACAAGACCTTTCTTTCTTTCTTAGTTCCATTAACAGGTGAGTGGCAATATTTGTTGACTGGCTGTGTTCTTGTGCAGTTTACATATGTAGAACATGTGTGTTATTAGTAGGTATTTTGAGTTCAACATTGCAAACTTTCACCATTTTGACATTTCATTTCAGGTTTTATATTAAAGTATTATGACATTCAGTATACCAATACTCAATAAATTGTCAGGTATGCACATTAAATATACAGATATAAAATACACACACACACACACACACACACACACACACACACACATATATATATATATATATATATATATATATATATATATATATGTATATACACACACACACACACACACACACACACACACACACACACACACACACACACACACACACACATAACTAATGTCTGTGACTAAGATATTTATGTGGTTCATCTTGATCACTGCTGCAGTAGCCTTAGCTATATGGGTTATATTCTGCCATGGATATAGCAGCCTGCCAGCTTCCAAAGCTTCTCAGCACATTTCACATATCCAAACTGTTAAGCAGCTTGAGATACGATGAGATGACTAAAAGACAAGTTTGGGCGCAAAGCCCTTCAGATGGTTACTGCTGCTGAAGAATACACTACTCTGAAGCTTTTGAGGATCGACGGCTGTCTTATGCTTTATTTGGTTTGGCAGAAAAGTTTCCCTTAGCGAAAAACTTCCATTTTCTTATATTTGCTGATATTTTATTACTTTCCTCTTTTAGAAAGTTATTTTAATGCTAGGAGTGTTGTGTTTTAACTGACTGTCTCGAGACTGTAATGTATTTTTAAACCGAGCACTCGTTTTTTCTGTCAGTTTTATAGTAGTATAAATTAAATCATAACATATTTTCTGTGTATAAATTGTTCAATTTTCCATTTTGCAGCTACCATAGTGTTTGAAAGTGCTTTTTACTGGGTTTTTCTGTCAAAAAAGTAACTTTTATGGACTGGTAGTTTTACTGGCATTTGCTGCTTGTCTTCTCTAGGAAAGAGGCACCATTTTCATCTTGACTATGGAGCAGAAGGTCAGTCCTACAGTCGGTCCTTCTTCCAGGCACAAAAAGAAAAAAGTTAAGCAAATAGCCTTTGCCACCACAGCAGGCTAGCAATTTGGCTCAGTCACAGGTGGTTGACTCTGCTGTGGCTATTTGTTGTACCTCAGACCCCTCATCATTGGAGTTCCCTCAGTGGGCAAGGAAGAGCAACTCTTGTCAGTCCTGTGAGAGGGAGCAGGGAAGATTTCCATACAAGAATGCTATGCTCATCCCTGGGGAAGAAACAGATGCCATTAGTAACATGGTTGGCCCCATTTTTCCTGGCAAAAAGAAACAGAAAAGTAAACATGTATCCATTCCTGCTCAAATTTCTTTAGATGGAAGTAGTTTACTGGGACTGACTCAGGGTTTAATTCAAGCTACAGATCCTTCTTGTAGCACAGTTTCTTGCAAAAGAAAGAGGGATGCCTCTTTTCCTGAAGAGATTCAATATTCTGAATCTGAATAGGAAGACACAAGGACTGATTACGGGTTTTGTCCTCAGATTTCTGATTCAGACTCAGAGGAGAGCTCAGTTTCTTATTCTTCCTGTGGATGTTTCTCTTTCTCTGAGTCTATTACTAGAATGCCCCAGTGTTTTCAGTGGGAGAACATAGATGTTTCTCACTCCCTCAGAAAATACTATAAGTTGTTACAGAAGGATTTTTCAGAACCTTAGACAGAGATTTACTGTTTGTCATTCCTGCTGCAGAGGTGGTCAAAAAGTGTGATGAAAGGGGCAAGCTGTTCCAGGAAATGTCTAAGATTTTTCAGCTCTCCTTTTCCAAATTGTCCAAGAGATTTTCTTTTTCCTCATCCGCTTTTGGTAAAGAACAGAATAAGCAGTCTCAACAGAACTCAGATTAACATACGTTTAAAAAGTGGCAACGGGGTTACAAAAAGAAGTTTCAAACCTTCCAAAACTAAGGACTGTTCAAGAAGCCTTCTGACCCCCTCCCACCCTGGCCCCTTTTTTCTTCCCAAAAGTCTGAATCTCCATTTTTCTCTTTGGCGTCAGATTATTTGACACAAATGGGTTCTGAAAATCATTTATCAGGGTTTCGGATTGCAACGGGAGGAAATTTCTCCTTTCCAGGAGGTCATTCCTCATCCTGTAGATCAGACTCCTTTATTTCTACCTGCTTGTTATCACATGCCGCCCTAAGGAGTGAAAGAGCCAGTTCCTCCTCCCCAGGTGAGGGAGGGGTTTTATTCAAGAATGTTCCTAGTGCCAAAGGACAAAATACCAGCTCTGGACCTTTCTTAAGCCTGTTTCTGATAGTGCCCAAATTCAGAATGATGTCACTTCACAACCTGTTATTTCTTCTGCCTCTTTTAAATTCCTGCTTGGGAATACCTCAGGATTTGAGGTCTCATGGCATCAATGATTCTCATAATACCCTTGGCAGGACTCCATATAAGAAAAAAGAGTGGCATTGACATTTTCTTTGGTCCCAGCATCAACACTCTTTATCTTTTCAGATCCCAGTACTGGGGTCTGTCAGAAAATAATTATTTTGTGGAGACAACAGATATCTTTAAATCCAGGTCTGCTCCAAAGCAGTCAGTCACCACAGATGCTTCAGATTTTGCATGGGGAGTAGTTTTAGGAAGGATAAAATTGCAGTGGGTGTGAGACATCAAGGACAGAAGCAGGCACATACATGTCAAGAAGGTGCTTGCTCTGATCAAGACACTCAACTCTGAGCAATCTTTGATCCCTGGGACCACTTCAAGCAGTTACAGACAATACTGCAGTCATGCGGTACATCTACAAGTGAGGGGGTAACCAGGTCATACCCCCTTTGCAGACTCACCATTTTAACTTGGACTATAGCTTCACAGCACAATCTCACTCTACTGTGATCCTACATTCCATCAGAGAAAAACTGTGTGGCAGACAAGCTGAGCAGGATCCAAGGCAGACCATCACAAATAGAAACTAGATCAGGGGGTCTTCCAAGATTTGATCCATCTGTGAGGAGTTCCACAAGTAGACCTTTTTACCTCTTCTTTAAATAATCAACTGGCAAAAAACTGTTCCAGGGCTCTGTGCTGCACTACTGCTTCACTAATATCTAGGGTACGACTGAAGATTCATCAGGAGTCTCCCAAATCATTGGGGTGACTATCTTCTGAACCAGCCAACAATGGTTCTCCCTTCTTTTGGAAATGGCTAAGGGCAATTACCACAAACTTCCTCACAGAATGTATCTACTCACATAAGAACAGGGGTGTTGATATACCCCAACATCAGTCATCTTCAATTGACTGCCTGGATGACAGGGTCTTAATTTCTTTTAGGCATCTGTTTATTGAGGATGTACAGCAGGTACTAATGGAGGCAAGAAGGTTTGCTACTAGAAAATCATATATTAGCAAATGTAAACATTTCCTATTTCCAGCAACATAAGCATCACAAATTTAGAGCTAGTTGTTCTCTGTTTGTTCAATATTTGTATGCTTTACTATCCTATGTCCTTTCCTTATTCCTTTATCAAAGTTCGTTTATCTGCCATATTAGCATGTCTTTCCATGGATCCTCCTCTTTCAGTGCAGTCTCATGTCAAAATTTTCTTGAAAGTGGATTGCATAAGAAGCCTCCAAGAAAAACAGTGCCCCCTTTAATTTGGTGTTAGAGTAGCTAACACTTCCTCGATTTGAACCAGCTAATCTTGCTGACTTGAGGTTCTTAACACTGAAAACAGTTTTACTGATTGCTCTGACCTCTGCAAGAAGGTATTTGAGCTGCAAGCTCTTATGGTGAGTCAGTCCTACTTCATTTTCCAATGGGGGATGGTTTCTTTGAGAACTAATCCTTTTATGCATAAAGTGGTATCTTGGTTTACTTTAAGCAAAAGTGTCCATCTCCCTGTTTTCTTTCCTGAACCAAAAAATTGAGTAGCCATGGCAATTTTACATAAAAAAGTATAAAACTCGGATGTCTGACACAATTCAGTATAACTGCAAGAGTCCATGAGTTATGAACGAAAGAATAAATATAAGAGGCAACAGCAGGAATGTGTTGGTGTTGGGGGAGGCTTAAATGCAAAACCAGGAGGATATCTGGCTGAAACCAGGGAGAATTTATATTGTATTCCTTAGGCTCATTTAAAAAGTTAATAGAGGAACATCTCTAGCATCATGATGCATTTTATAAAAAATCAGAAGAATGAAACTCTGACATCTGGTATTATTGACTGACTGTAAAAACCAAAATAAAAAGAAACATTAGGACATTCTGACAACTCAGGGGCAGGTATGAGGTATATCAGTGTGTATGTTTCTGTTTAAATGTGTGTATATGCGAAGGGAAATGAATGGGAGAGGTGCCTGTGCCACCAAGATGCATGGACCAAGTGTTAACTACTGTAGGAAAGTACTGATTTTCACTTGCGGTAGTTAAGGGCAATTCAGAGACTTGCAAATTGGCTGACAGTGATTATGACATGAGAAGTTAATTAAATGGTACATTACTGTCACTAACAATGGGTAAAACTGCCTTCCAGTTTATAGCCTGCTACAGACCACCCTCCCAAACCCAGGAGCCCCACTCGCCCTTCCTGAGAACACTGGAAAATATGAAGGTCTCTCCAAACACCATTATATTGGGTGACTTCAACTACCCAAACATAGACTGGGAGCATTACTCTAGCTCCAACACCCTAGCCCAAAGGTTCCTAGAATTTATAAACTCAAATGCTATGGAACAACTTGTTACCACTCCCACAAGAGGGGAAAACATACTGGACCTGATCATCACCAACATGGGGACTCTATGCTCCAGACCAGAAGTGTATCCCTCATTGGTAAGATCAGACCATAAACTAATCTCACTGGATATTCACATCCCGACTCCACCCCCTGCCCTGAAAACCACAGTGAAAAACTTCTCTAATGCAAATTTCTCACTCCTCAAAACCGAGGTGGAATCCTTCAAAGCCCCCGGGCCTGTGGAAAATATGGCCCAGACCGCAGAATCCTTTATAAACGCATTCTATGAACACCTTCAGGAATGCATGGATCATGCAATCCCAAATAAAACCAAGTTCCAATCCTCCAAAGGCAGACGTCCTGTCTGGTGGACCCCAGCCATAAACAAACTATACAATAGAAGGAGGAAGCTACTAAATGATAGAGCAAAATCCAAAAAAGGAAAGGCATCTCTGATCAGTATTAGCAAAAAACTACGGGCACTCATAAAATCGTCTAAGGCCAGCTTCGAGAGAAAAATTGCACAGGACACTAAGGATAATCACAAGGCTTTCTCTAGTTATGTTAGGAACCTGGGTGGGAATTCCCAGATATGCTCAGAATTAGTCCAAAATGACAAAAAATACACCAAACCCACAGACATTGCCAACATCCTAGCTGACAGGTTCAGCGCAAACTCCCCCCCACCAAAAGGGCAAATATCTATCCCAGCAGAGTGCTGCCCCCTGACATCTCAGATGCTCAGGTAAGAGCTGCCCTCTCCAAAGCAAAAAACACAGCATCAATGGGACCAGACGGTGTCCCGGACTGCGTCCTACATGAACTCCAAGAAGAGCTAAACCCAAACATAAAACCACTGTTCAATCTCAGCCTTATTACAGGATATGTTCTCAAAGAGTGGCGTACAGCAATAGTGGTCCCTCTCCACAAAGGTGGTGCCTCAACGGATTCTGGAAACTATCGCCCCATAAGCCTGACTAGCTTGGTCTGCAAAGCTATGGAAAGGATCATCATGGACCTCATAAATGAAGATATTGGGGACCTACAGACACTGGATCCTACCCAGTTTGGCTTTGTTAAGGGCAGATCCTGCCACTTAAACCTGGTTGATTTCTTTGAAACAGTCACTAAGGCCATTGATGAGGGGAAGGTAGTTCACACAACCTACCTGGACCTCGCAAAAGCCTTCGATACAATACCCCACTCGGGCATTATAGATAAGCTCACCAGCTTAAATATAAACCCCTATGTCACTAGATGGGTTGCAAACTGGCTCAAGGACAGAACCCACATGGTTAGAATTGCTGGAGCCATGTCAGACTCCAAACCAGTTACAAGTGGTGTCCCACAAGGCTCAGGCCTGGGATCTCTCTTGTTTGGTATATATTTCTCGGAGGTACAGGCCAAAACAGAAGGACTGTGGCTGACCAAGTTTGCAGATGACTGCAAACTGGGTGCCATAATCGACACTCCAGCCGACACAAGCATCCTCCAAAAGGGCCTCATAGAAACAGACAACTGGTGCCAGAGCCATGGCCTCAAGCTAAACGCCAAAAAGTGTATAGTCATCCCCTTTGGCAAAAACAAAGTGCCCACAAATTACCACATAGGTGGTAATCCATTAAGTACAGAAGAAGTAATTAGGGACCTGGGGGCCCAAGTTGATAGCAATCTCTCATTTGACAACCACGTGGCCAAAGTGGTTAGAAAAACATTTTATATAGCCACCTAATCATGAAGGGATTCACATCTAGATCAGGGGAGGTCATCTTGCCTCTTTACTCATCCCTCATCAGGCCCATAATTGAGTACAATGCCCCTTTTGGGATGTACCTTACCAGACACCTGCAGCAACTGGAAAGACCCCAAAAGTACCTCACCAAGAGGATCAAAGGGCTCAAACAGATGCCATATGCTGCCCAGTTAAAGAAACTCCAGCTCTACTCAGTGACATACCGCCTGCTCAGAGGCGATCTGTGCCTGACCTATAAAGCCATGTCCAACCCAGAATTAATGGACATGCTGCACCTCAGAAAATCCAAATCCGATCGAACTACGCGCTCGAGAGACATGAACCTCAACACTGAAATAAATAGGACATGCTGGAGGGACAGATTCATAACCCAGAGGCTCCCTTCACTCTGGAATAAAATCCCAGTCCAGGTTATGCAGACTCCCTCATTGACTCTCTTCAAGAGGAATCTTGATGAGTGGATGGGAGATGGTGGGTTTACCCCGGGTATCACATCTGTGTCACTGTTAGACAGAGGCACAGTATACTAACCTCGAAAAAGGGCATAGCAAAATTATTTTAAAATGGGTGGTGAAAGCCAAACACACTCTGGCTAGGCTTATAAATGCCCTAGGGCAGATAGCCTAGTATGAACCTGTGAACCTATGAACCTATGATCCATTTTACTTTTCATGTTCTGCAGTTTACTATAGAGCTAATCTATCTGGACCTTATGACATAGTGATCATTTTAGGTCTTTACATCTCTCCCCCTTAATTCATTTATTTTCCAGAGTTGTATTGCACTTAGGTCAATACAGTCCAGTATTTTAATAAGTGAATTAGACTTGCATCTTCAAAAACTTTACAGACAAAATCATGTAATCTCTCAGCCTCTCGTACTTTAAACTGTACATGTTCAAACTGGCTAGCCATTATCCATAAGTGCTGCATTATTTTTTTTGTGAGTAACTCCTGTTTTTTGTGTTTATAAGAGAATCATAGTAATATAGTTGCTGGTTGCTGCTATAAATTCAGTAACTCTTTGAAAGCACCTACAGTTAGGAAATACACATGCAGACACTCAAAATCTTCCATCTAAGCAGCCAAACCCCTTTAATGTAATGACAGCAGCTGCCTAAGCAGTACAAAGACACACAACATCCTGCATGCATTAGTCTAATGGAATTGTTAAATGGAATTCTTAAAGATAGACTGTATTATACATTATATCCCACCTCTTAAGATGAATGCCATATATGGAGGAAAAATGCACAGACATATAAGCAGACTTGGCTCATGGCTGATTACTTGGCTAACAACCCTAGTTGTCTTTTTAAGCTTAGCCAAGCTTCCCAAGCACAAGAATCAAACCCTGTGTTTTGTGTACATAAGGTAAACACCTTAACCATTATGCCAACCCCCTAAGATGATTTATGGTTCTGTACCATGAGACACAGGCAATATTATTTCTTTTAGGTAGATAAGTACACAAAATATATACAGCAATACAACTGCAGTAGAGACATGCATTTTATTTATTTATTTGACATTTGTTAACCGGGTTAGTCCAACTGAGCCAGGAGCCCATTTCCAGTAGAGACTCGAGGAGAAAAGCTCCAGTACAGTACAATACAAAGTATTCAGAAATGTACATTTGAGTTTAACACCAAAATAATAAATGGGTGGTCACATAAAGCCATACAGATCAGAAAATAAATTAACAAAAGTCGCTTAAAAAACTTGAATAGTCAGGAGCAAAAAGTTATATAAATGTGAAAAATTACAATGACATAAAAATACAAATTACTACCCAGATGAATATTTTAATAACAGCTTTGTAACTCAGTCCTTGATATCATAAATAACTTAATCATTTCTTTTTTAAGGTTTAATGCTACCAAATTTAGATAATTTATGGTCACGATTAAATGATGTAGTTATAACTGGTGCTAAGCTCACATCCAGTAGTCGGTTGTGATCATGTAAATTGTCTTCATCAGGCCTGTACACAGTCTTTATTGGAAGGAAAGTGTGAATCTCAGTCTTGAACAATGAGGCATTTGTCCCTCGGTAGCAGTTTCACAGGGCAACACAGTGGTGTAATGGTTAGTGTTGTTGCCTCACAGCAAGAGGTTCTACAATTGGATTATTGGGTGGTGTGCCTTCTGTGTGGAGTTTGCATGTCTTCCTTCTGTTTGGTGTGGGTTTCCTCCAGGTGCTCTGGTTTCTTCCCACCTTACAAAGACATGCAGTGGGTGGACTGGACACTCTAAATTAGCCCTAGGTGGGAGTGTGTGTATGGTGCACCCTCTGAGGCCTTGGGCCTTTGGCTAGCAACCAAAGCCTGTAAAACCCATAACTGCAACAGAAACAAGTGCTGAAAGGTGCTCATTGTCTGATGTACCACATAGTGTGTAAACGGGAGAGAGAGTAGTTTCACAGTCACTTCACTAAACTGTGATGAAAGCAGTCCAGTCTTATGCAGGTGCCTTCTGTTCCTCTTCAGACTTAGAGTTTCTCTTGTTTTGACAGCACAGGGGTTTGATGTGTTAGCATGCCAATAACAACATGCTTATGTTGTTCCGAGCGTTTGTTGGATTGGATGTCGTCTGTTTCAGTCTCTCAATTCTGGAACATAAAATGGCTTAATTAATCTGTTGTACTATAATCACAGCATCTGCAGAGCCACTTAACATGCAGAGTGGACATTTGGCATTTATTTTGGATGAAATACAAGAAAAGACATGAATGACAACAAAAGACACCATTGGCTTCACTAGGTCTGCTGTTCCAGGCTTTGGAAAGAGTAAAGGCTTCCTCATGACATCTACCTGAGCTTGTGTTCCAGTAAGGGATCTAAATGGCTGCTTTGGATTTGACAACTTTTTCAGGACACTGTCTGGATTTTGATTGGCCAACATCTGCAGGGACATAACTTTATATACTTTAAATGCCCAGAGTATGAAATTGTCTTTTTACATACATCGGAAATTGTTGTCTCTCTTTTAACCTATTAACTCAGTGACTGCACTTCTCATTGCATCACTGAAAATATTGCTATTGTTTTCCTATTACAGCAGTGTTATTGCAGCTATGAAATATTGCACTTCTGTGCTTTGCTGCTGAACAGTTCATTAGTGGCATTATCTCAGGTAGTACTGCACTATTGCTAGCATTTCTAGTAATATTTCACTGTTAGCACTAGGAAGAAACAAAACTCACATAAGTTTTTAGTGACTGACTGTGCTTTTTGAACAGCAGAGTAGCCTTAATGTTTGTTACTGATTACTGCTTGCTGTACTGTTATGGCACTTAAAGCTGTTGCTCTGCAGCACTGCACTAGAAGTACTGAAATGCACTATGTGATATACTTTTGTTGCTCCACTGTTGCAAAATCAGAACTGCTTGTTTTACAATTTCTGCACATTCATCTATGCATTTGGACATCATGTTGTTATTGATTAATTCATTTGTTTACTTATGTTTGTTTTCATTGCTGCCAGTATTTTTCAACCCCTTTCCAGTGAATCTGTTCATTTGCTACCCATTACCAGGCAAGGGATAACCAGGAAGGAGCAGTAAACAATCACCCGAGAGGGTTAGGTCATGATTTTTACTATGTTTGCAGCCCTATTCACTGCATGCACTCAGAAAGTGCCAGGGAGATTCATGCAATGGGCTGCTCATGGAGGATGTCCTTCACTTCTGCAAGGGGTGTTCCCTTGAAGCAGCCCTGCTCCTCTTCTCTAAACATCAGGTTTTCCCAATTGCCACTGGGAGATCACACTGTGCAGTATGTCACTAAGTGTGCATAACCCCTCTCATCCCCAGAAGGAAGTGAGCAGGCCATATTCCTTCTCACCTTCCCTTCCTTGCATGGTTCCTTTGTGCTGGGTCTGGTAATCAATCTCTGTTCACCTGAGCAACAGTCAGGGCTCTATCCCCTCTACACCAGGAGTCTCAAACTCAAAGGAGCACAAGGGCTACAAATAACTCCAAGGATTATTTGGGGGACAGCAAGTCCAAGTCATCCGCAAACTATAGTTTTTTTTTTTTTTTTTTTTTAATTAGCAAAAAAAGTAAGTTGCAAAAAAAAATTGGTTTGAAGCAACAGACCAACACTATTCTATTGTATTAGTTTCAAATACTGTAGTAATTTCAACTAAGCTCTATGACAAAGTATTTGTTGTTAATGAAACATTATTGCCTTTCTTCATTTTACCTGCTTAGCTGAAGTTTTTCAGAGACCAGGACATCAACATTAGGCTTTATGTCACATGAAGCAGCCACCTGCAAGGTAGCTGTCAAGTGTTCGTCTGTCAACCTTGGAAAACGGATTTGTTGAGCTTCATAGATGAAAAAAACTGTTCACAAACGTATGTACTGCCAAACATCACAAGGATTTGAGCATCCATAGAGAAAAGCTTTGGAAACTTATCTTGACTCATGTACTTATAAAAATCTGGAATGCCAACACCTATGTACTTTAGTTTCAGAACACTATCACACTGAAGCTCCAACAACTTCATCTGGAATTCTTCAGAGACATTAACACCTATGGAAAAGGCATAGTAAAGATGGCAAACAGGAGTTCTAGTGCCTCGAAATCCTAAAACCAACAGTCATATTCTGCTCGTAATTTGCTAACTGCATCTGAATATTCTTTCAAGAACTGTATTTTACTGTTTCAAGTGACTGTAAGGCTGATAAATGAGCTAGGTTATCATCCATCAGCTGTTTCTCCCACAGGGAAAGTTTATCCTCAGGATTTACTAATCTTCCATGTAAGACTAGATTAGTCTTACACGGAAGCACCAGTCTAAGAGTATGATGGCAGCGCACCATGCAAATTAATGAGGGTGTGCTGCCTCAACTCTAAAGTTTACATGGAGCATGGACGAGTGTAGGGGGCATGTCGGACTGCTGAGCAGTTCAAAAATCCACGCACCTGCAATGAAGAAATGCTGCAATGTCAAGTTACATGAGCGGGTCCGCTCACATGTGCACAATGTAACACTATACTCCCCCATATGTTAAACAACTGACAAAATTAAAAATAGAAAGATTTTTTAATTTTTTTTTATTTCATCCGATATAGCTGCCAGTATTTGCACGTTTGTGCAGGTTTGCCCATTGCTTAGCTACAGTCAGCAGCTTAGACACCAGAAGAGGATAATAAGAAAAATATATGCAAATTAAGCAAAATAGCGATAATGTAGTGGTTAGAGCCTTTGCATAAAACGGAGGCATTACCGGTTCAAGTCCCACTACTGCACATTCCATTTTCTGTTGGAAATCTGTATACAAAAATATTTCCTGACATTTTTTATGTATATGTTATGTAAAAAGCATTGAAAAGTTAAATGTAGTAGTGAACGAATTTTATATATATATATATATATATATATATATATATATATATATATATATATATATATATATATATATATATATATATATATATATATATAGCTATAGATATATATATATATATATATATATATAAAGGTGAAATGGTTATGCATTCTGAGGCATGAATACCCTATTTTAAGCAATATAAAGTACTGCTAAGTACATTTTACCAGTACTGAGCATATTTAAATCCAATTGCTCGTAGCTGCGCACCGAGTTAACCAACGCAATGTCTTTGCATGTAGCAACGTCGAGCAACATTGAGCAATGTAGGGCAAAGTTGGGCAAAGTCGGTTAAACATGGCTACACCTCCTTTACTGTACTTTAACCCATCAGGTCTGCCCAGTAGGAAAATAAAAAGGAATGACAGGGCTCAAACTCAGGATACTGAGCACTATAGTCACAGTACTTAACCACTAAGCCATGACAGCATTTCATAAACATGCACTTTCAACAGATACATATCTATCAAAGGAATTTTAAACATTGCCAACATCAGCTAAGCAGGTGTGCCTACAGCTGAGTTTTTTCAAAACTGGCCAATCACAAATAAGTGCGGGAAATGAGGCAATGAGGTATATTTAAGCTCCACAGGTGGGAATACTTGCTATAACTGGTTGTAGCTTCCTTCTGCATTCAGCATAGCCGGTGTTGGAGAAGGCACTCTATTTAGAGCGCAACGCTGGGGCATTGAGGAGTCCAAACTAATGGTTTGGCTCCTTGTCCACAATCATGAGGAAAGACTCCTGCGGGGCCAGTTCCAGGGTACCCAATATAAAACGGAGGCCTGGAACAGTCTTGCTCGTGATCTCAGCAGTGACACTGGTGTTCCTCGGACTGGTGAGCAGGTCAGGCACCATTATTCTGACCTGACGTGACATAGGGAGGATCAACTGGACCAGTGGATCCAGGAATCCCATGCGATGCCTAATTCCCCAGTACTGAGTAAGTATCCATTGTATTAAGTAGTTAAGAATTGCTATGCTTGTCTATACTATGGATAGGTATGTCTCAATAGCACTGCATTTACTTCACAGCTGCAGGTGTCCGGGCTATGAATCAGCAAGCCATGAAGATAGGCTGCAAAGGCTGCATCATCAGGCAGGTTAGTAATTATTCTGCATGTACTGTTATATAAAATAAATGAGAGAGCCTTCAAAAAGTGTTTTGACCCAATAAATAAAGGTGTAATAATACTTTAATAAATGTATAATTCCTGGAGTGCGTCTGTGTCATTTTCTTTGATATGTTGCTGTACTGTTGCATTCTACAAATAGTAGTGTTGTATTAAGCAGTGTCAACCCACACTTGGGTAGGCCCATATAACGTGGATGAAGGAAGTGCCAGTAGCTTTTATGCATATTTACAGTCCTCAACTGTTGGTTCATGCCCAGCATGTACAGGTTAATCTGGCACATGAGTAGCTTGGTATTGTGTTCCCCAGAAATGTCAGTGTGCTGCCAGAAATGTAGGGAGCTATTAACATATAACTGATACTTTCACCTGAACATATCTAGATAATTATATGAAAGTAGAGCTGTCAGTGTACCATCTTAGCAGTAGTGTGTGTGAGCAACTCTCAAAATATGTAGCAGTAACATCTGCATCTTGGACAGTTTGTATGTAAGATACAGCTCATGTATATAATGATCTAGAAAAATCCAATTGCACAATATAAGGACATTGGGTAGTGTAATGATACATGTAAGGGACATATAACTGCAGTTAATAGGAATGTAGTGAAAACTAGAAGGATATATAAGTTGTTAATTGAGCTATCTTTTTCCATCCTACTGTATGTGCATAAAAATGCAATTCCATACCTCAATCGGTATGTCTAATCTCAAAACATTTGTTGGGACATATGCCTGATTGGTTTATAAATATTTGCATTTATTTCTATGCATGTGCCCTGTTAAAATACCACAATATTGGTGGCCTGTTGCTATCAATTCAACCTGCATGCTGTTAAAATATCCACTATTGCTCTATATATGCATGTGTTATGCTTGCTTTTCAACTGTTGAAACTCTGGTGTGTTGGGTTAATGGGAATACTTCTACATGCTGTTATAACTAATTGGGAATGCTTTTGACTGTTACTAACCCATATCATTATTAAACTCTCCAAAACATAATTCGTATGGGAAGGCCGGTCCCAGCGGTCCCACCTGTCCCACCTCAGCTGGCCATGTCACCTGGCACCAGCAGATCCAGTGCCCAGCCTGGGACCTCCTCCTCCATTGGTCCTGCGCCACCTTCAGGTGGAAGTGCTGCAGGGGATGGGGCTCACCCCCCTGTGCAAGCATGGGCAGAGCAGGGCCACCTATCGCCCTTCAAACGGTCCAGGCTGTGGTGCATAGAGAGATTGAACATTCTGTTGCAGAACCTCTATGCCAGCTTGAGGCTCGAGTGGTGCAACTCCTGGGACAGCCTGCCCCTCCTACACAGCCCCCAGCACAGCCACCCTCTGGGCCGTGAAGGTGCAGTGGTGACTGCCCATGGGTTGGGACCTCAGTCCCACTGTTTCCATCTGGGGGCTCATGGGCTTGCGATTTCCAAACATCCATCCCCGTCAAAGGTGTTCACCCACCACGTGTCATATATTGCCCCTGTATGCGTCTTGTTTGTCTTGTCTGTTTACCTCCCCAACCTACCTCCCCAAATATACCTACTTCCCCTACCCCACATTCCACTCTCACCTGAAAAAAAAGGGCAATCTGCTCCCAAAAAAAAAATATACGCCCCATACATAGCTGCCCATTTTGCACACATGTCCACTGGACACAAGAAATGTTATTTAATTGGCATTACAACATACTTTGTTGTCCTCACCCCTCTCTCAGTAGTTGAAAGTTTCATATCTACCTCCAAATTTATTGCATACGCACAGCTGTTGCTGTTGAAGAAATGGGCAGCTATGGATCTTCCCTACACCCATCCTGCACATCCCAAGCTATTTTCCATACTGTCTTTTCCTCTTCGTGCCCCTTTTTCACCACTTTCCTATCTCCCCATTTTTCTTTTCTTTCAAAGAAATGAGCGCGGGGGTTAGCGGGAGTAAGAATTATTAAGCAGTAGTTAGCGGGTTTGCGCGGGTTTGCGCTTGGCTAAGCAATGTGCAGCAATGCGCAAACCCATGCAAACCCGCTTACAACTGCTTAAAAGTGCCTTAGTCACTCTGTATGTGAGGGCCCTTGTTCTGCTCAGGAGCAAAATAAAACACCTCTGTCAGTCTCAAACCCCAGACCTTGCACACACTACACAACATAAAGTACCACTAAGTCATGGTAGATATACATCAAGTTGGTGCTTAAATAAATATATTATGCATCAGAATGAGTGAATGTAAAGGAAAAATAGGAATACCATACCACACAACTTGTTCTGTGGATATTGACCAACAGTTGTTGTTGGATTACATTACATGACTGTGATAAGAGAAGCAGCCATTTTAGCAGGAAATAATGTTACACCATCACTTTACAACCCCACACAGTATCACAGCAGGACAAACACTGGCATATCTGTTTAGGGCAGAGGCCATACCTCCAAATTGTCCCTAATTTTCAGGGATGTCCCTGATTTTGAAACAAATTTTAGCTCTGTCCCTCTGAATCCCTCCGAAAAATACTGACTTTGGACAGAAAGGTGGTGAATTACACTTAATGAATAATGACAATAATTAAGAGGTAGGCACTTCTTTTACTTCAGAAAAGGTGTATTAATTCATATGCTCTGATTCATTCAATGTCTCAACTTAATGGCACTAATATTTTAAAGGTGTCCCTGACTGTCCCTGACTTTTTCTTTACTTTTCCCTGAGTCTGTTCAGATATGTACCTGAGTGGTTGAGAGGTCTGGCAGAGGCAGAAACACAGAGGCATATCAGCCTTTCTGCTGTTACACACTGTGCAAATAGCTTTGAAAGGAGTTTCGGAAGCATACCCTTATGTAGGAATACAACACTGAAATACAAATGGATGCAGCCATGTACTGGTAGAAACCAACTGTAAGAATGCCATTACTCTATTGCTGAAAAGACCTGTGTGGTGCATAGACAAAAAAAAAACAGGCTATTCTCTGGCTATGATGTGGATAGGTCCACAGTTGGGAGTTACGCAGACTACTTGCCTTGATAAGCTAACATGTACACAGCAACCCTGTAAGTCCAGCAAGATAAAATCCACACAATAGTACTTACGCTCTCTGTACTTCTGCAACTTTACCCAAATGTAGAATATACCTGTGTGTGCAGGGTCTACCAAGGATGTAGGTAAGCATACTCACAGTACTGAAATGTGTCCTGTCAACACTAAAAAAGCACAAACTGTTTAGAACTGAGTAAATGAATATTCACAGTATAGCAGTTCACAAACAATTCTTGTGCCAAAGGAATACATCTCAATAACTAGCTTTGTATGGCAGTTAATTGTAACAGTTGAAAAGAAAGTACATCTTTCCATGTATCTTGGAGTAGCATTTTGAGGGGTGAGTACATTTCTACCCTGACAAGTGGGTACTGGAAGCAGCAACACTAGGTCTGAGTACAAAATGTAAATCTCTGGCTACACCCCTGGCTTCTGATATAAGAACTATACCAACCTTCTGTCTTAAACAATGATGTCCACAGCAAACAAGGATGATCTCCATCTTGGAAAGCTGAAAGGGCCACGCCTACATGAGTTAGCAATTTATAGTACTGGGTTGCTATGACAGTGATTACTGCAATTACTACACAGCAGGCTGCATTCAATTAGCAAATGTATATGTATTTACTGGCATGTAGTAGATGTTATTGAAGAATAGTCTACATAATGTGAACCATTCATATGTGGCAGCAGTACTTCTTTATGCACAGATGTTCTGCTTAACTACTGCTATGGACAATACTGTGTGTACCTGTGGGCAGTGAGACATAACTGTGAAATGTGTAGCTCAGCATTAAATGTCAAAGATCTGATCCATGTTATCTGTGTTCTGTACAGTAGTGTGGCCAATGGCTGTTGGGGGGATTAGTGCTGACATTATATAAACATGGGTGTGACAGAACAACACTTGCATGATAGTCGTATTAAAGTGTAGCTTAGCATTGGCAACTGCTGTAGCAGTCTAGTATGCTTATCTAGCATCTGTAGCCATATATACCCCCCTAATGTTAGTGTGTGTTCATATGTGACACCTGTTTGTGTTGCAGCAAAGCCCAACAGTTCAGCTGTGAAGTCCAGGGACTTATAACAGTGTGGACCTTGTGTGTGTATGCCACACAATCATGCTGAGAAATATATATGTGTCATATATATTCACATCTGTATATGTGCATAGAGCAGGGGACATATTGCAACTGTTTGTGAAGGGTGGACATATATATGTTGGTGAAGGTTAGTATGTGCATATTTGTATGTAGGTTTTAGTGTGTGACAAACAAGACAGCATACAGTGCCGGTATATGACATGTGGTGGTTAAACACTGTGGGTGGTTTGTTCAGTTTGCAATGTTGAAGCCAGTAAGGCCTGCTAAAGCTACCTGGGCTGTGAACACCTTCAATGCATTTATCCCAAGACTGTGCGATTTTATTACATTACTGTACACCTTACATCCTTTGTATAATTGATATTCTCACTATGAAAGGTGAAATGTATATGTGCCTACATATGTATGTATATGTAGACCAATGGATGTCTATATGTATATATATATATGGGTCTACCTGACAACACCGACACACCACAACACCGACAACGAAATCACCGACACCACATAACCGACAGTTCACAAACACGAAACCTCACATGCTCGACACACCATAATACCGACAATCAACAAACAAAACAAATCTCCTGTCCAAAAAGCACACACACAACACAAGCACACCAAAATCCTTACAAACCCACAGTAAACCTCACATACACAACTATCTACAACCTTAACCCAAACCCTAACCCTAAGTTCCGTCACTATCGCACACTCACCTAACCCGCGCCCTAACCCTAACTCACTTAACCCGCCCCTAACCCAAAGACTGTCACTATCGCACACTTACCTAACCCGCCCCTAACCCTAACTCACTTAACCCACCCCCTAACCCAAAGACTGTCACTATCGCACACTCACCTAACCCACGCCCTAACCCTAACTCACTTAACCCGCCCCTAACCCAAAGACTATCACTACCGCACACTTACCTAACCCGCGCCCTAACCCTAACTCACTTAACCCACTCCTATCCCTACAGACCGTCAATATCACACACTTACCTTACTCGCACCCTAACGTCCGTCACTACCGCATACTTATACAGCCTTTTCCCATGTCGGTGTTCTCAGCATCGGGGTTTTCATCCATCGGTCTTCTCAGTTGTCGATTTTATGGCGTCGGTGTTCTCATTGTCGGCATTCTAAGCTGTCGACGTTGTCAGGTAGACCCATATAAATATATATATATATATATATATATATATATATATATATATATATATATAGTTATATATACTCATATACACCTACATCTACTTGTTGCAATAGATCCTCTGTACTGTTGACTGTCTGTGATGGTCAATATGTTTGTGAATGTGTCAAAGATATGTATTTGTGAAATAGCTTAGTGGGAAACTGTTTATGTCATGGTATTATGGGTCCTTGCTTTGATCCTAGCAAAAGCTGTGTATTCTGTTGCTAGGCAGAACAAGTGCTATTGCATACAGTGTGATTAAGTCCCTTGGTTTTAACTAGGGTGTGTCATTGGAGGCTAAAGCACTACATCTATGATTATTGATTGGTACCAATGTTGTGGTGGTGCTGTAGCGCGGTCGTAAAGCCACTCACAGTTAGGTTGCCGCCGTTGATTCTCAGTTAAAAGCGTCTACTGTGTGACGACGAAAATGGGCGGCGTTCGTTGCCTGAAGGTTGTGTTAGGCCCGCAAGCCAGCATAAAAACTCTGCCATGTAAAACGGGGACGAGGTTCGCTGGCGCTAACTAACCGGGGAAAATCACACAAGAAACACACACCAATGTTGAATCCAAATCCTGTGTGTACTGTAGTACTACTTGAAGCTCTGGGTCTGTACAGCAAAGTATGGTGTATGTCCACATTGCTTGTATCCATGGTTTTGTGTGGTCCCTGTATTCATCACAGATTACATTTCTCAAGATTAAGGTTGTGTAAGTACTGACACACAGTACTGTATAGTACACACTGAAAGCTTATCTGGGTTGTCATACCTCTGTGTCTGTAATTATGTCTGATGTGTGTGGGTATGTCTGTAACATGTCCTTTGACATATGTGTGGTAAAACATATAACTGCGTATCTAGCAACATTCATAGTGTACTACAGCAGTATGCAACCGATATTCCCAATTTTGCACATATTTTGGCCACGGCTTTGCCATTAACAAGTTGTGTGGTATAATATTAATACATTTACTGTTCCTTACACTGATTGTGATGGATGACATATTTCTTTACACATCAACTTGATGTATATCTGCTGTGGCTAGGTGGTGCATCGTGTTGCATAAAGTGTGCCAGGTACTCTTGTACAGTCTTATATAGTGATTTTATTTTGTTGCTGTGCAGAACATGGTTCATTAGATAGAGAGTGAGCAAGGCACTTTCAAGCAGTTGGGTGAGCAGTGATAAGTGGCAGTTACAGTGTTTCACTCTCGGTTAGCTAATAGGTTGCTATGTATGGCAGTTCAGTGATATCTGTACTGTATAATGTTAAATGTGCCATATGACTTGCTCAGACATATTTTTGTATTTATGTCTTCCATTCCAAGGATCATGGCCCATCGTAGGAACCCCAGTTATAGTAGTGCTGAAGATGATATAATTACTAACAGTATGATTCAGCACTACCGTCTCATGTTCTCACGAACCAGCCAGGACCAGCAGGAGCATACTGCAATGTGGCAAGATGTCTGCAGGGTAAATGAGGTAGGCCTGCATAACCAGACATATGAGCAGGTACGCCACCACTGCAGTGATCTTCTCAGACATGTCCGTCAGCGTGCTGCTGATGTGCGTAGACAACAGCTTGCAACAGGAGGTGGTGTTAATATCCATCCCCCCATTCACCAGACTGGAGGAGCTGCTCCTGAGCCTGGTGGCACCTGCCCAACAACAACAGCACCAGACATACACCATGATGGAGGTTGGAGCCACCCAGCAAGCACACATGGAGCATGCAGTTAACATGGCATATCTGTAGACTACTGTTATCTGTACTGGTAGATCATGCATATGTGAGATGTGGAGTGTGTCGTTCAAAGATGTGGAGCCTGTTGTTGTGCAATACTGATCATTTGGAACATAATCTGTAGCCCTGTGAATGTAAACTGTTGTTGTACTGTAAGATTGCAAACACACAGTAGCAATGCCACAGTTGTGGCCACTGACAAACTGTCTCATCTCTATGTAGGTCCCTCTGGGGTGACATCAAGTCAGTGGACAGATGCTGGCGAGTGTGTTCTACATTTATTATTGTAAATAAAAAGTGCATGTCATAGTTAAGGTGTAGGCCATGTACACATTTAACACACCTACCCATAATGCATGCTGTGCATGTTTGGTGTAAGAGCACGCACATCTCACTAATGTGATTAGCTGCCTCAAACACATGCAATACCCAGACCATCTCAAACAAATGTGGCTAGACTGTAGTGACCATTGGATAGGCACAGTTGATACTCAACATACACATAACATACACATCTATGTCATACACAGAGCATTTTAACATGCTACACATAAAGGATTCCCAAACCCTCTGTAAAGACACACTCCAGTATCCAAAATATCATCCACACATTACACATAATATACCTGAGGGGTAGAGGCCTATCATGGGGCATTTAAACACTCTGCAACACACTAAACATTCATATCAGGAAATGCTCCTTATTGGCCTCCTTACAAACTCATGTAACAACTGGTTGTGAAATGGTGAATATAGCCAAGGTAGTACAGTTCTGGCACAACATGATTAGTGCTGGTTTGGGAAACATTTGTAGCCTTGAGTGACCACATGATGCTTCATGATGATGGCCTATGGTACTATACCCCATCCAGTTATTGTAACCACAGTACTACACATAGCTTTCATTGCTGTACACCTTAATGTTGAGTGTGTGCACACATATGCACCTATAAACAATATGCATACCAATCACCATTTGCACAACTGACACATATATGTCTTGTGATGCTATTGAGTGGCTAGGTCATATGACACTTTGGGTATGTGTAGTGTTTAAATATGCAGTTGTGTTTTAGCATGCCATGTCATGGATGAGACTGGCATGTCCACAATATGATCTACACTCACCATAAGTGGGTATGTGGCCGAATGGTATTCCATCAATTATCCATGCATCACTGATGATGTTGTGTGAATACTCATCATGCATGTGCTAAAAATGTGTCCACAATTATTTGCTAAAGACACAGAGGCTGTAATCAGCATTGGATACCTATCTGGCACACAGATACACATCCAGCAATGGTATGTACACCTGTGAGTTATGGTGCACGGTACATTACAGGGTTATGAATACCTGCACAGCAATGTTGTGTCCATGTATGCATTGTGTTCCGGGGGAGGCCCATCACTTAATAACAAAACACATGCATCAAAGCCATGTATACTGTTAGTAACAAGGACTGTCTACACTTGCAATGCATACTGTTGAGCAACACATGTCCTGCATGCTGACATGTGTGGTATGACTGTTTTGCTTGTGATACTGTACCCCACCATCACCTGCTATTCTGTATGTTCTGAGAATGCTGGTATTGTGTGTGTCTGCTTTAGGGAGGAGTGTATTTTTGTGTGTGTGCATGTGTGCATGTGCGCATGTGGTCTGAAGTCATGTTCAGGTCTTAAAGTCTGTTTCCTGTTTTCCTCTCACTGGTGCCAAGGTTGGGCTGGTTCAGTACAGCAGGGAACATGATGTCACTGAGACAGACAGTGATGATGAGGATAGGTGTGTTGAGGCACAGGCAGGTTTGTCAGGGTCTGTTGTTGGGTCACCAATTGACAGTACACAAGTCTCCACCCCATCCATGCACACAGTCATACTGCCTGTACATCCATCATCACCATTGCCCTTAGCTGAGGGACAGTGTACGGTTGGCACTGGCCAGGACAGTGTGGTATCTATGGCACATGTATCAGGACATAGCAGCCATAGCCAGATATCTGGAATGGTACTACATAGGCAGATGCCCAGGGGTTGTCATCAGAGCACTGCTGGTCACCATGCCCCTGGCAGACGTGCCACACCTCTTTCTACCACATGCATGTTCCAGGCTGTCATGGAGGCACAGACATGAATGGAGTGGTACACCAGACAGGGACTAAGGGCACAGAGGGCGCATAACACCTCTGTAAATGACAGTATCCATGACCTAGCAGGTGCCATACATAACTACACTGAGGTCATTGATAGACGTTGGGGTGAGACATTGGATGTCCTCCACAATGTCATGTCCATGTGTCAGGACAGTGTGGGATGGTTGAGACGTCGACATGGATGTATGCCTGCAACATCAGCAGCTGGAGGTCACCATAGACATCGAGCAAGTCGCAGCCGCTCCCGTAGTGCCAGTACCAGCCCCAGCAATGTTGGGGGGCTGTTCATAGGCCATTCTAGCAGACCACATGTACGTGGTTCTGGCCAGTCCTAGCAGGGACCTGGATCCAGTGGACATATGTCAACCTCTTCGCATAGTACCCAATCTGGATTAGTACCTGATACTGTCTGTAGCACCCCTGCCAGGCACAGGTTCCATATCCATGGCCAGAGATGGTGATCTGTAAAGCCTGCCAGGTACAGTCTGTAGCTGTCTCACCAATCCCCGTATATGGCAGCCACATGGTGGAACTGTGTGCATGCAGACACACACACATAAACCAGAAACCTAGGGCAAACACATACCACACACATTACATTAACATTGGCCCATAACAGTACTCATGGCCCTCACACACACACTCACACACACATGTCGATTGTATGGCTCAGTGTAGGCCTCTGCCAAACCAACAACACACCCTGTGCATATGATGAAACCTGTGCCACCTCCTGTCATCTGTAACATTTATGCAGGAACAAGCTAACATGGTACTGATGCACAGGGTGACTTTAATAAAGTATAGCAATGGTGGGATGTGTAGCATGTTGTCAGCAGTGAAGTGTAATGATATCCTTGAATGTGTAGCTGAGCTGGCAAGATGCATTAAAGCTGTAATTAACAATGTTGTATTGTTTTCACCAGTGTTTATTCAAATTGTATTTTGTTTGCCCATGTGCCACTTGGCTGATGTGTGTAGTGTCAGCATACGTTTTACATTGGACAGTAAGTGTGGGGTGTGTGCAACACAGGTTTGCAGGTGTCCATTGGTGAACATGGTGGAGGTGAACTGTCTGCATTTACATGCATATTGGACACATGGGCAGGGTGACATGCCCTGTATTGGCCCGTGTTAACACTCCATAGTTTCTGTTGGTGGCCAGTATGCATTGTACTACACACATTTTGGAACTTGAGTACGCATGTGTGTGTATGACATGGGTTGACACTGTGCTGTGGGTGATGCTGTTGTTGCTATCTGTCATTGGTTTGCATTACTAAAGTTAACACTGTCCCAGCTGCATAATCCTTTAGTAATGCACACTGTTCACCTACAGGGTTGCATGGACCGTGCTATCACAAACACAAGAAATTCTCACTTATACAGTAAAAGTGCATTAGTCTCATGGACCCCTGCCATAAACTAAATATATAATAAAATGTGTGAAGTTGTACCAAAAAAGAGTTACATACCAAGAAGGGATAACCTCTCTGATCAGTATCATTGGGAAAATACAATCCCTCAATAAACATACAAGGCAAGCTTCAAAATACAAAATGGCAAGGATTCCAAAGACAACACTAAAGCTTTCTTTAGCGTTGTTTATAATCTACAGGGGAAATCTCAGATCAGGTCACAGTTAATGTAAATGGTCACAAAGTACACTTATCTGACTGACATTACCAATTCCTTGTCAGACAGTTTGAATGTGGATTTCACCACCCTGTTGTTACACAAGGGCCACATTTCCAGACCTGAAGAATGTAAAACCTGATGATTCACAGACACTCTAGTTAAAACATCTCTTTACCAAAGTCCAAACCACAGTGGCAATGGTACTGGACAGTGTCCCTGGCTGTGTCATACACAAGCTGACATATGAAGTCACCACTCACCTAAACACTCTGCCCAGATGCAGCCTCTATACAGGTTACATACTTGTGGAATGATGCATGGTAATGGTGTTCACAGTCCACAAGGGTTGAGCTACAAGTCTTCTTCTTCTTCTCCTTTCGAATGCTCCCATTAGGGGTCACCACAGTAGATCATCTGTTTCCATTTCTTCCTGCCCTCTGCATCTTGCACTGTCACACCATCCACCTGCATGTCCTCTCTCACCACAGCCATAAACCTTATCTTAGGCATTCCTCTTTTCCTGTTATCTGGTGGCTACATCCTTGGCATCTATTTCACAATATACTCCGCATCCCTCCTCAGTACATGTACAAACCAACTTTATCCTGCCTACCTGGCTTGGTCTACTAACCTTCAAACCTGGCCTGACCCTCTAATATACTTATTCTTAAACCTGCCCACCCTCGTCACACCCAGTGCAAATGTTAACATAAATTGATTAAGGGGAGAACTACAACAGATCCTGGAAACTCTCACCCTATAAGCCTGACAAATGTTATCTGGAAGGCTATGGAGCACAACATTATGGAACTCATTAACAGAGACATTATGAACCTGCAAACACTGCACCATACCCACTTAGGTCTCTAAAGGCCAGATCATGGCTCCTACACCTAGTATACTTCAAGCCAGTTAACAAGGCTATAGGCGAGGGAGGGGAGGTCGACACAGCCTAGCTATAGCTCACCAGCAATTCATACCCATCCCACATTCTGGTATTATACATAACCTCAACAGACTGACCATAAACGATTGTTAGATGATGTCTTGACAACTGACGCACAGATGTAGGACACACAGTAACATCTGCAGCCTCCATGTACTATGCTATGCCAGTAACAAGTGGTATTCCCCTGCACTCAGTCCTGGGACCACTCCTGTTTGGCATATAGCTTTTTTAGGTGCAAGCAAACACAGTAGGGATATGTCTGCCCACGTTTGATGAAAATGCATACTGTGAGCTATACTTTATTCTCCAGATGACACACACATCCTCCAAATGGGTATCATAGAAACAGATACTTGGTGTCAAACTCATGCTGTAAAGCTATAAGACAAAGAAAGCATAGTTATCCACTTTTAGAAAAGAAAGTATCCCCAGAGTACCACATAGGTAGCAGCCCCCAAAATGTGCAACAGGTACTAATGTATACATAGAGCCATGTGTTTAGTCATCTCTCCTTTTGTAATCACATTACCAAAGGGTTTTGGAAATCCCTCTGTGGAGCACATAAGCAATAAAGGGTTTGCATGCGGATCCACAGAGGTTGTTGCACACCTATAATGATTAGTCATCTTTAGCAGACTTTGCTTGCTTTGGAACAGGTTTCAAATATACCTCAAGCATAAACCCTCACTCACACTCTTCAATAGAAATGTGATGAGTGGATGTGAAACAGAAGACGTAGCCCTGTGTAACCTATGAAATAATTGAGGTCACATGTATGTATATGGATTTGCCCCACAGCTATCTTACATGTGTAATGCACATACAGTTGTCATTCTGATATGTCATACACTAGAAAAAATCAAAATCCACTCACCTTGACCAATATTGTCATACACCTGGAACATGCACACACACAGATGGCAAGTGCAGGATTCAAACCCATACTTAACTACATTAGTATGCATTTACACAATGCGCTATACACATTACTGGGATTTCACTTTTCCACAGGTATATTTGTAGGATGATGACATCATCAGACTTGACAAAGATGAGTATACCACTTTTAAGGGGTGTGAGTAGTCTCCAAAAAGGTTGCTCTCTCCCCAGGGAGAGACACACACACACACACACACACACACACACACACACACACACACACGCACACACACACACACACACACACACACACACACACACACACACACAGTTGGTAAGTGCAGTGTTCTTAATCCAAACTAAGCACGTCTTTACACTTCAGCAAGCAATATGGAGTTACAGGGTGCAATACAGACATTACTTGCTGACAGTTTGCCCAAAGGTTTTTTTTCACATTTGATAACCTCAGCAGGCTTATCATACTAGGTGTGTTGTGAGTGTATTGTATGCATAGGCCATGACCATATCATATTATGGGTTGATGCACCAAATGCTGGCACACACAGGGTCAAACCAGTGGCTAAGCTCTGTCAACCCAATACTGGACAATACAGTCAGGAGGAGTAGGGTCATACAACCACAACACCTACTGTCTCACATAGACCTACAATATAAGCACCAGCAAAACACACACATAAATACACATTACCATACTCGGAGAATACAAATATTAATCTGAAAAAGAGAGAGTGTCCTCCTAAGCAGACAAGCAAGCAACATGCACCTCCAAGCACATGCCAGAAAACACATAATACCCCAAAGCAGTGTGCCTCATAACAGGCCCTAAGGCAAAACAACAAACCCAACACACTAGTAATAGGTGACTTCATAGTCAGGCACACAGATGTTCCACTCACTCGGCTGGACAAGGGGAGGGTTACTGTCAGTTGTCTGTCAGGTGCTATGATCCGCCACATAACACAAGCACTTACATCACTCCAGTATAGGTAAATATATGACGTGTTCGTTGTACATGTCAGTCTGAATGATCTGAGACATACCTCCCAGGACAACATGACAAGAGATATATATTAGCTTTCTGATCATGTAGCCCAGGCTTTTATGACCCTGACCTTGAGTAGCATCTTACCTTCACCTACATGACACTGCAATATAACAGAAAGACGATAAACATCAACAATTGGCTGAGCTTCTGGTGTCATTCAAAGGGGATCCAGTCTCTGTCTGCCTGTGATGACATGATAGACAAGCCTCATTGCTTCGCTACAGATGGTTTGCACCTGTCACCCCTATGCTTCTGAATACTGGCCAAGGCTCTTGCTGTCCCCATATTACCTTTTTTAGGCAAGGCTAAAAGGTTCATAGGTTCATAGGTAGGTACTAGGCTATCAGCCCTGGGGCCTATACAAGCCCAGCCAAAAAGGTACCCTGGCTTTTGCCACCCAAGAAAGTTATGCTTGCTTGTACCTCAGAGAAGTATATACTGAACAGGAGGGGTCCCAGGACCGAGCCCTGTGGGACGCCACTTGTGACTGGTTTAGAGTCGGACATGGCACCTGCAGCTCTGACCATGTGTGTTCTATCCGTGAGCCAGTTGACCACCCATCTCGTGACATAGGGGTTAATATTCAAGCTGGTAAGCTTGTCTATGATGCCAGAGTGGGGAATGGTGTTGAAGGCCTAGGTGAGGTCCAGGTAGGCTGTGTGGACTACCTTCCCTTCATGTATGGCCTTAGTAACTGTTTCAAAGACGTCAACTAGGTTTAGGAGGCAGGATCTGCCTTTAACAAAGTCAATTTGAGTAGGGTCCAGTGTCTGGAGGTTCCCAATGTCTCTGTTTATGAGTTCCATGATAATTCACTCCTTAGCTTTGCAGACCAGGCTGGTCCGGCTTATAGGGCGATAGTTCCCAGGTTCTGTTGTGGCACCACCTTTGTGGAGCGGGATGACTGTTGCTGTACACCATTCTTTGGGTACATAGCCTGTGGTAAGGCTGAGTCTGAACAGTGAATTTAGGTGAGGGTTTAGTTCCTTTTGGAGCTCGTGTAAGATGCAGCCTGGGACACCATCCAGTCCCATTGATGCTGTGTTCTTAGCTTTGGAGAGGGCTGTTTTTACCTGCATGTCCATGATTTCTTGGGGTTGCAGTCTTCTGGGATGGACACGGGCCCTTTTGGGGGTGGGGGTGAAATTTGCACTGAACTTGTCTGCCAGGATGTTGGCAATGTCAGTTGGTTCAGTGTATTTTTTGCCACTTTGCAGTAGCTCAGAGCATATCTGAGAGTTGCCACCTAAATATTTGATATAGCTAAAGAAGGCTTTGTGGTTATCTTTAGATTCCTTGGCAATTTTTCTTTAGAAACTGGCCTTGGATGATTTTATGAGCGATCATAGTTTCTTGCTAATAATGATCAGTGATGACTTTCCTTTTTGGAATTTTGCTCTATCATGTAGTAGTTTCCTCCTTCTGTTGTATAGCTTATTTATGGCCAAGAACCACCAGACTGGTTTCCTCTTTTTGGAGGAGTGAGTCTTGGTTTTACTTGGGATGGCTTGATCCATGCATCTCTGTAGATGCTCATAGAATGCACTTGTAAAGGATTCTGTGGATTGGATAGCATTACCCTGTAGCAAGGGGGCTTTGAAACTTTCCACTTCAGTCTTGAGAAGTGTGAAGTTTTTATTTTAATAAGTTTTTCACAGTGGTTTCCTTGACTGGGGGTGGGGTCAGGATGTGGATGTCCAGTGTGATTACTTTATGATCTGATCTTACCAGCGAAGGGTTTACCTCTGGTGTGGAACACTGATCCCCCATGTTGGTGATGATCAGGTCCAGCATGTTGTCACCTCTAGTGGGCGTGGTGACCAGCTGTTCCAGGGCATTTGAGTTTATAAACTCTAGGAAGGATTGGGCAAAGGAGTTTGTACTTGAGTAATTCTCCCAGTCAGTGTTTGGGTAGTTGAAATCTACTAATATCATGGTGTTTGGTAGGACCTTTATATCTTTCAGTGTTCTCAGGAATGCTGAGTGAGGGTCCTGAGACAAGGTAGGTGATCTGTAGCAGGCTACAATCTGATAAGCAGCTTTGCCCACTGTTAGTTGCACTTAGATGATCTCTGAGGCCTCATGCTGTGCCACTAACCTGGAAGTGTGGGTATTCTTTATGAAAATGGATACACCCCCTCCTTTTGTATTTCGGTCTGGGTTTTGGGGCTGAAGCTCGGAGGGATCGGGATTTCTTTAAGTGGATCATGTTCAACATCTCTGTGTTTGACATAGCTTTGTATGTTAGGCAGAGATCACCTCTGAGTAGGCGATATGTGGCAGAGTAAAGCTGGAGTGTTTTGAGACGGTCTATGTAGGGCATGTATTTGAGGCCACTGATCCCCTTTCTGAAGTATTTCTGCGGGCTTTCCGGTTGTTGTAGATGTCTTGTGAGGTACATACCAAAAGGGGCGTTGTACTCTATAATGGATCTAATGAGTGATGAGTAGAGGGGAACAATGACCTATTTTTTTCTGCATGAGAAACCTTTTGTGATGAGGTGTGCCACATAGAAGGATTTCCTGACTACTGTGGCGATGTGATTATCAAAGGAGAGACTACTGTCCACCTGTGTCCCAAGGTCTCTTATCACACTTTCAGTGTTAAGTATACTACTGCCTATGTTGTAGTTCATGGGTACAGAGTTTTTACCAAAGGGGATGACAATGTACTTTTTGGCATTGAGCTTAAGGCCATGGTTTTGACACCAGGCATCTGTCTTAGGGAGGCCCTTTTGTAGGATGTCCACATCATTAGTAGTTTCGATTATGGCTCCTAGTTTGCAGTCATCTGGGAACTTCATTAGCCAAAGACATTCTGTGTTAGCCTGTACTTCAGGGAAGTAGATACCAAACAGGGCAGTTCACAGGACTGAACCCTGTGGTACTCCACTTGTCGCTGGTCTGAAGTTGGATTTGGAGTCTGCTACTTTCACAGTGTGGGTTCTGTCAGTGAGCCAGTTGGCAACCCATCTTGTGATATAGGGATTTATAGCTAGTTTAGTGAGTTTATCTATAATTCCAGAGTGGGGGATGGTGTTGAAAGCCTTGGCAAGATCTAGATAGGCTGTGTGATCCACCTTACCCTTGTCTATGACTTTGGTGACTGCTTCAAAGAAGTCTATCTGGTTTAGGAGACATGATCTGCCCTTTACAAACCTGAACTGGTTGTGGTCCAGAGTTTGGAGATTACCAATGTCTTTCTTTATAAGTTCCATGGTGATATGTTCCATGGCCTTGCAGACCAGGCTCATCAGGCTAATGGGGCGCTAGTTCCCGGGGTCCGTGGTGGCTCCCCCCTTGTGTAGTGGGATAACCGTCACTGTACGCCATTCAGCAGGCACAAAGCCTGAGGTGAGGCTATGATTGAACATGGTACTTGGGTGTGGTGCCAGTTCATTCTGTAGTTCATGCAGAATGCAGCCTGGGATGTTATCTGGTCCCATGGATGCTGTGTTCCTGGCTTTGGAGAGTAGTTTTTACCTGTGCAGCCGTGATGACAGCAACTTTGCATTCTTCCGGTATAGAGATGGGCTCTTTCATGGGTGAGAGGGGGGGTAAAGTTAGCACTGATCCTATCTGCCAGGATGTTGGCAATATCAATTGGGTCTGTATATGTAGTGCCATTGTGCTGTAACTCAGAGCAGATCTGAGTGTTGCCATTGAGATTCTTGACATAGCTATAGAATGTTTTGTGGCTGTCTTTAGAATCAGTGGTGATTTTGTTTTTGTAACGCTTTGGTGGATTTTATCAGGGATCGCAGCTTCTTACTGAGGCTGACCAGGGAGCTCTTCCACTCATGGGATTTTACCCTCTTTTGCAACAGTTTCTTCCTTCTGTTGTGCGGTTTGTTTATGGCAGGGGACCACCAGATTGGCTTCCTTTTCTTGGAGGATTGCGTCATGGTTCTGTTTGGGATAGCAGGATCCATGCACTCATGTAAGTGCTTATAAAGTGCAATTGTGTAGGATTCAGTAGTCGTAACTGTATTGTCCATCTGCATGGGTGTCCTGAAGTTCTGGTTATGGTCAGATCAGATCAATGAGGCGTTGACTTCAGGTGTGGAACACCGGTCACTCAGGACAAACCAAACCCCGTAACCAACACAGATAGCCACAAAGTGAGCTAAATGCTACTCATTGCCAGAAGTCTCAGCCTCCAAATGCACATACTCAAGGCACTTCTCAGTATGGAGAATATTGATATCTGTGCAGTAACAGAAACCTAGTTCAAGGCTCCAGAGAGCACACCAGCACTACCAGGATACTACTCATTTCATACCTTCCAGCATCAGAACCTGGACCATAACACATAGTGTGGGGATGTATCCATATTCATCAAGGATACCTACACCTCTCTCTACATCCTCTCTACAGGATATGTACCCATATAATGTTGCACAGCAACGTTCTTCCCACTCCACAGGGGTGGGGCCACAAAAGACCCTTGGCATTCACACTCTATGAGCCTGACGAGTCTGATCTGCAAGGCAATGGAGCCAATCATAATGGAAGTCAGCAATAAAGACATTGGGAGCCTTCACACAGTTGAGCACACCCAGTTTGGCTTCGTCAAATGCAGATCATGCCTCCTGAACTGGGTGGATTTCTTTGAGACAGTTACCCAGGCTACAGATGATTGACATGAGCTCCACACAGCCTACCTATACCTCGCTAAGGCCTTTGACACCATTCCCCAGTTAGGTATCGTAGATGAACTTACCAACCTGGGCATGAATCCATACATCACAAGATGGATTGCAAACTGGCTCACAGAGAGATCCCACAAATTAAGAGTTGCTGGCTACATGTCAGACTCTACACCGGTAACAACTTGTGTCCCCCAGAGTTCAGTCCTTGGGTCCCTCCTGTTTGGTATAGGCTTCTCAAAAGTACATGCCAACACAGGAGGGTTTTGGTTGACTAAGTTTGCTGGGAACTGTAAAGTGTTTGCCATAATAGATTCCCCGGATGACACAAATATTCTCCAGAAGGGACTCTATGAGACAGATGTGTGGTGTCAGAATCATGGCCTCAAGCTCAATGAGGAAGAATGCACAGTAAACCCCTTTGGTGAAAACAAAGTACCCACAAACTACCACATAGGTGTTACCCCTAAAAACTGACAAGGTAATAAGGGATCTGGGGACAAAAGTAGATAGTCATCTTTCCTTTGACAACCATGTTGCCAAAGTGATTAGGAAACCCTGTGTGGCCCATCTAATCAACAAAGGGTTTGCATCAGGATCAAAAGAGGTAGTGGTGGCCCTCTACTCTTAAGTCATCAGACCCATCATTGAGTACAATGCACCATTTTGGATGTACTCGACTAAGCATATCCAGCAGCTGTAGAGACCCCAGAGGTACCGCACTAAAAAGATTACTGGCCTCAAACAGTTGCGTTATGCAACACAACTGTAAAGCTAAATATGTTCTCCGTTGCGTACCACCTACTCAGAGGCACACTCTGCCTAACATACAGAGCCATGTCCAACACATAACTGTTGAACATGCTCCATCTACGGATAACAAAATTGAGTCACACTATGCACTCCAGGGATATGAACCTCATCACAACAATGAATACAACATGCTGGTGGGATAGAGTACCATCCCAGACACTTGTCTTATTGTGGAACAGAGTCCCAATGTACATCAGACAGAGCCCCTCACTGACACTCTTCAATAGGACGAATGATGAGTGGATGGGAAACAGACAATTCACACCAGGCATCACATCAGCAGCCCCACTAGAAAGGGGCTTAGGGTACTAACTATTAGAACTAGGGCTTAGGAGACTACCCAATGGGGTGGTGAAAGCTGCACAACTTGCCTAGGCTAATATATGCCTTTGTGAAGATAGTCTACTACATACCTATGAACCTATGTGACAGGTACGTGTGTACAGATAGTAGATGTGTACTTCATTGTACAGTCATGTTGTACAGCAGGCACATGGACCACATACACTGTAATGCTTACAGATACTGGTGGCTGTTATGTACAGTGGGTGAGATGTGCACCTCATGTCTTTTGTGTCATTCGGATGTGTGCTGGGTGGAACAGTCCTGGATGGCTCCCTGTCATGGTCACCCTCTTACACACATCTCTGCCTATCCATCATTGGCTTATTATACTGTGTCCCCCCTACATATATATAGGTACATAGGTAGGTAATAGGCTATCTGCCTGAAGGCATCTATTAGTATGGCCAGAGTGTGCAGCTATCACCACACATGGGGTTAGTTCCCTAGTTCTCTGTGTAGTAGAGCTGATGAACTGATCCATGGTGTGACAGTTCAGATTCACATACACTCATCAAGGTTCCTCTGGAAGAGTGTCAGTGAGGGACTCAGCTTAATGTAGGTTGGGAGCCTGTTCCAAAGCAAGGGAAGTCTGTGAGTTAGTAATGTATCCCTCCAACATGTTCTATTTATTGTTGTGATGATGATATCCCTAGAGCATGTGGCACAGTGAGCTTGGGTTTACTTCAGATAGCGCATGTACATCAGTTCTGCATTGGACATGGACCTGTTTGTTGGGCAGAGATCACCTGAGTAGACAGTATGCAACAGAGTACAGATTGAGTTAACTTCAGTCTTGTTGCATGGGGCAACTGTTTGAGACTAGTAATTGTTAGAGTGTGCTCAACAATATACTAAGGTTGAAAGTAACTTTGCTACAAATATGCAACATAAATAAGGTATAAGATAAAGCTTGCTTAAATGTAGAAATAGAGTTTAGTAATATGTGATCAGCATCCATACTAAATTACCATGGCTTGGAAAATAAGGAATCTGCTGAATGGACATTTTTCCCTTACAGACTTAAAAACAGGATGCATGCAAGAGCAAAAATGCAAAATCTGCTTTTAAAGAACAAAGACATGTTTTTCTGCATATAAAATAACACAGTATGTTTCCTTAAACAACAGGACATGTTTCTGCATAATGGACACAATGTTTCCTTAAACAACAGGACATGTTTATGACACTGTTACAATCTGTTTCCTTGGCACAAGAACAGATGTTCTTATACAAAAGACAAAAAATAGGATGTTCACACTGTCAAAAAAGCTGGCCTCTTATAAATTCAGCAAAAATGTGACAAGACATTGTTAAACAAGGAAGCTTAAAAATAATATTATCAAGTCAGCATTTATGTCAGCATCTGCAACAATTAGTACTGTTTCTACAGGATGAGCAATTCTCCAAAATAGAATACAAAGAGGAAATGTATATGTATGTGCATGACTAAAATTGTATATAAAGATCTGTATGAATCCAGTTATGTTAGAGGTATTTGTAGAGACACATTTGTCTCAAGGTAAATGTTATATCTCTCACATAATCTGTACTATATGAGAAGTAAAGTGGAACAGTACTTTAAGCTGCAACGTTAGTCTGTTTGGTTTATTATAAAAAGTTATTTGTTACTACTCTAAGTTGATGCTGCAAAGTATATTCTCTCATCAGTGTGTATTCTGCAAGTTTCTGTATGCAACAAACTGTGAATGCAAATATAACAAGACTTTGATTTTAAGCAGAATCCATCCAGCAAGACTGAGTGTCTTAAGAAGACTTCAAATCCATCACAGTAAGCAGCACCATATCATTTTTCAGTAGTCCTCTTGTTGAGGTGCTTCAGTGGTCTTTCCAGCTGCTGAAGGTGCCTAGTCAGATTCATCGCAAGTGTGCCGTGATACTCTCTGATGGGTCTGATGACTGATGAGTAGAGGGAACCTCCTTTGACCTACATGCAAAGATCTTGGCAATTTGTGGGAACACATAGCATAATTTTCTAACCACTTTGTGAATGTGTTTCTGGAAGTACAGATGACTATCCACATGTGTCCATAGATCCCTTATTATTACCTCCATATTTAGGGTGTTGGCACCTATGTGGTATTTGTATGACTGTAGCTCGAGGCCATAATTTTGACACCACATCTGTCTGACTGAGACCCATTTTAAGGATGTCTCTGTTGTCCCAAACATCAGTTATGACAACCTTTTTGCAGTCATCCACAAACTTTGCTAACCATAGCCCTCGTGTGTCTGACTGTATTTCTGAAAAGTATACACCAGACAGGAGGGATCCCAGGACTGAGCCATGGAGGACAGCAGTTCTTACCAGCTTACAGTCCAACAGGGAGACCACAATTATTACCTTGTGGGATCTATCTGTGCCACAGTTAGCAATCCATCAGATGACATACGTGTTTATGTACAGGTTGTTGATTTTGTGGATACGACACGTGAGTGGGATGTTGGTAAAGGGCTTTTCAAGGTCTATGTAGGTCGTGTGTAGCTCATTTCACTGATGTATGTCCTGGGTGACTGCCTTGAAAACTGTCTAGCAGGTTTAGGAACCACAATCTGCCCCTGACCAAACCGAAATGGGTAGGGTTGGGTGTTTGTAGGCTCCCAATAGCTCTGTTTATGAGTTCCATAATGATGGACTCCTGGCCTTGCAGATCAGGCTTATTAGGTTTATAAGACAATAATTCCCATGGTCTGTTGTGCACCAACACTTGTGGAGTATGCCAAACATTGCTGTAACCCATTCAACAGTTTCATATCCTGTACAGAGGGTGAGTCTCAACAGACTGTTCACGTGCAGGGTCTGTTTGTTTTAGAGTTCACATATGACACAGCCAGGGAAACCATGTCATCCCACAGACACCGTGTTTTTAGGTTTGGATAGAGCTGTTTAACCATTGTATATGTGATTTCTGGGTTTTCACAATCTCCAGCTATGGTAATGGGCCCTTTTGTCAGTGAGGGGGGGGGGGTAAATATGTATGAATCTGTCTGACAAGATGTTAGCAATGTCAGTCATGTACATGTATTCATTTACACTTTGCACTGACTCAGAACATATATGAGTTTACATTGATATTTATGACATAGCGAAAGAAAAATTCATGGTTCTCTATGGACTCTTTGGCAATATTTTTGCCAGAACATGGCTTGGATAATGTTAGGACTGCTCATTGTTTCTTGATGATACTGATCAGAGATTTATTGATCTTCTTTGGATTTTCACTTTCTTTGAAAAACTTAAGTACTTGTAGTACATAGTTTGATCATGACAGGGGTCCAATATATTATATGGGTCTGTTTTCATATCACTGTGTGCGCAAGGCAGGATTGGTGAATAGTGACAAGTGTCTGGAGTAAGAACTGCAACTGCCAGATATGTGTGGCCCACTGCTGTACTCAGACATGGCCTAAGTGTGTGAGCATGCCCAGTATGACCTTTCAGTATGTTGCTGACTGAAATTTGCTAAATTTGTTTAAGTGTGTGAGCATGCCTAATATGGGCATATATACTATATGTGTGTGAAAAATCAAGTTGTTTTTTACTTCAGGGCTCACCTTTGTGTTGTACATCGACAGCAAGCACACTGTGCCTGCAGGGCTTCCATGAGTCAATTTGCATAGACTTATTAACATTTCTACATACAGGGGGGACAGCTATTATTTGTACATTTCTATCCGGGGGCACACCTGATTGTTACTGTGGGTGTACATAGGATGAGGGATACACCTGACACTTATACACATTTGCTAGGCCTGCACTGCTATGTCAGGTACTCCATGTCAGTCTGTACTGTTGCCTATCGTACTGGCTTGAGGCATACCACTGTACTACAGACCTTAGCTTCCAATTACATGCATATTAGTTTGTGACTTCATAGCCTACCCAACCCACATCACACTGCCTGGCCTGCTATCTGTCTGCATAGGCCTGGGGGAGGTTACTCATGTGCCTCTTCAGAGGGCATGATACAGCATTGAGGTAATTTGCATACCATGATGCTGTCCATGCAAGAGTAGCTTTAGCAGCTCTCGTGCACGCCCCTGCCGGCTGCACCTGGATCGCACAGAAGACATATTGCCGCCGTGAGCTTCTATACTCTTCTTGTACTCCGTGCAAGCTTTCATAAATCCGGCCCTATATCTGAAAGCCTTGACACTATCATACATCCAAATTATCATCTGTTTTGTGCCCAGGAGCTTGAGTTTGACTTCATTCAGTTGTTGCATAATATCTGTCAAATAAGCAAGGTTATATATGAAAAATGGATTGCCTAAGTGAAGAATTTCATTTTCTTTCATTGTCATGAAGATTGCTATTTCCTGTCAAAGTGCAAAGAATCTTTTCAGCACACTTCCCCTACTTAGCCTTCTGACTTTGGTGTGATAGGGTAATTCTCCATATTCAGTATCAAGGTTAGATAGAAAGTCACTAAACTGGTGGTGATTTAGACCTCTTGCATGTTAAAGTTAAACAACTTAACAACATCCATGACTTCCTTCATTTGGAGACATTTTCCACACAATGCTTCCTGGTGCAGAATGCAATTAATTACTATGAAGGTGTCAGCAACATCAGCACTGTTGATCTTTGCCTTTAGTAACCCAACAGCACCAACTTTTTCAGAACACATCATGGGTGCGCCATCAGTCGCTACCTAAACAAGTTTATCCCATGGCAATTCTGACTTTTCTATACATTTTTCAAGTTCGCCAAATATGTCACTTCCTGTGGTTGTGCCTTTTAAAGGCGACAGGTCTAGTAATTCTTCCATAACATTCAAATTCCTGTCCATACCTCAAATGAACACAGCGCAGTATGCAGTGTCTGTTATGCCAGTGCCCTCGTCAAGGGGAACTGAAAAAGTTTCAAACTGTTTTCCAGCTGCAAGTAGCTGCTGGTGCACAATGCTAGCCAATTCAGTAATTCTGCTGTCTGCTGCCCACTGTATTTGCAGACAAACTTATACTTTCAAACACTTTCTTCTTGTCTGGGCAAAGAATTTTGCTTGCTTTTATGAAGCAGTCTTTAGCTTTTATGAAGCAGTCTTTAATAAACTGGCCTTCAGTGAAAAGCCGAAATGACTTCACAATCATTTCACTGATAACAAAGCTTGCTCGTACTGAATCTTTGCTCATTTTGTTAAGGTTTTTGAAGACGTTTCACTGCTTGGCAAAAGCTGATTTTAGTTGATGAACTTTCTCTTCCCTCATTTTGCCTGTAATCACATCATATTTGTTACTATGCATCATTTCATAATTTCTCTGTATTTTGTATTCCTTTCATAGGTTCATAGGTTCATAGGTTCATACTAGGCTATCTGCCCGAGGGCATTTACAAGCCTAGCCCATAGTTTTGTGGCTTACGCCACCCCTTTAGTATGGGGAACTATACCCATTATTTTGCTGTGCGTCTGTTGAGCAGTGACACTGAGGTAATCCCTGGGTATATCTGATCTCCCATCCATTGGTCAAGATTTCTCTGAACAAGGCCAGAGGTGCTCTGCCTCACATATACCGGGATTTTATTCCACAGCATAGGAGTCTTTGGGTGATGAATCTATCCCTCCAGCATGTCCTATTAATAGCCGTGTTGAGGTTTAAGTCTCCGCCCTTGTGGCTCTGATGGATCTAGATTTTTGAGGTGAAGCATATTCATCAAATCTGGGTTTGACATGGCCTTGTATGTTAGGCAAAGGTCACCTCTGAGCAAGCGGTGTTTACTGAATAGAGCTGGAGTTCTTTCAGTCGGGCAGCATAGGACAGATGTTTGAGACCCTTTATCCTTTTGGTGAGGAACTTTGTGGCCTCTCCAGCTGCTGCAAGTGTCAGGTCAGATACATTCGAATGGGGCATTGTACTCAATCATTGGTCTGATGAGTGATGAGTATAGGAGACTATGACCTCCCTTGATCTAGATGAGAATCCCTTCATGATAAGGTGGGCAATGTAGAAGGTCTTCCTAACTACTTTAGCTACATGGGTGTCGAATGACAGACTACTATCAACCTGGGTCCCCAGGTCCCTGATAACTTCTTCTGTACTCAGTGGATTGCCACCTATTTGGTAGCTAGGGGTAACCTTGTTTTTCCAAGGGTATGACTATGCATTTTTGGCATTTAACTTTAGGCCATGGCTCTGGCACCAGTTATCCGCTTCTGTGAGACCCTTCTGAAGGATATCTGTGTCAGATGTGTTTTCTACTATGGCACCCAGTTTGCAGTCATCTGCAAACTTTGTCAGCCATAACCTTCCTGTGTTTGCTTGTACTTAAAGTAGATGCCAAACAAGAGTGGGCCCAGGACTGAGCCCTGTGGTACACCACTTGTGACAGGCTTTGAGTCTGACATGGCGCCAGCAACTCTGACCCTGTGGGTTCTGTCACTCAGCCAGTTTGCAACCCATCTTGTGATGTATGGGTTAACATTTAAGCTGATGAGTTTTTCAATGATACCCGAGTGGGGTATTGTATCGAAGGCCTTCGCCAGATCGAGGTAGGCTGTATGGACTGCCTTCCCCTCATCAATGGCTTTGGTGACTGTTTGAAAAGTCAACCAAGTTTAGAAGGCATGATCTGCCTTTGACAAAGCCAAACTGGGATGGATCCAAAGTCTGCAAATTCTATGTCTTTATTTATGAGGTCCATTATGATCCTCTCCATGGCTTTGCAGATAAGGCTTGTCAAGCTAATGGGCGGTAATTTCCAGGGTCGGTGGAGGCACCGCCTTTGTGAAGTGGGACCACAGTTGCAGTGCGCCACTCCTGGGACGTGGGGTGATCCAGAGGTAAGACTATGATTAAACAGCTGTCCTAGCTGTGGGTTTAATTCCTCGTTGAGTTCATGGAGCACACAGCCGGGGACACCATCAGGTCCCATGGATGCTGTGTTTTTTGCTTTGGAGAGAGCAGTTCTCACTTGGGCGTTGGAGATGTTTGGGGGGCTGCAATCGCTTGGTATAGATATCTCTCCTTTGGAATGGAAACATATTGATAGCAGATGAGGCATTTGATTTGACTATTCAACTCAGTGAAAAAATATAATTTTTCTCATTTCTCTTGGTAAACATGCTTTTCATCTAAAATCTTTCATTCCTTGGATGACGACATCGCTAATAGTCACTTATAATACTAGTCTGCAACAAGCATACAAAGAAAATGATATTGGTTTTGAAATTTCTAATACTGAAATAAGAACTTCCTTAGTAACAGATGATGACCGCAAATTATAAATAAATATTCCCTCTCTCTCTTTCTCTCAATTCTATTTGTGCCTCAAAATAACCTCCAAATGCTTTCTAATTTTTAATTGATATTACAAACTTTTGTTAGTCTCACATCCACACACACACATACATACAATGATCTTTGGGTAATTAACTCACACTTTCCTGAGTTCCCTAAGACAGCTATGTAAACCACCAGGAACAAAGACATCCAGCAAGTAGTGCAGACTGCAGAAATAATGGGCATCTACCGAGTCATATTTTCCTGGCAATCAAATGTCAATAAATAGGGTCCCTATTACATCATCGAAAATTCAGTTCAGCAAATGGCATTTTCGGTGCACTTACATTGAACATGCTGTTCATTGAACTGTTGATAGTGAGACTGCAGTACAGTGAAGATCATGAAATTTGCCCTTTCCTCACTGTAACACGATCTTGGAGTTGGTATATATAATTAGCGGTGGGTGTGGGAGGCACAGCCCCCCACAAGAGCAGAATTCGATGCACGGCATTTTCAATGAAATGTAGTTCGTTCAAGAGAGTTTTCGATGATACACAATAGACCCCAATAAATAAATTAGTAAATTCATATCCAATAGATTTCAGGTTGATGTACCCATTTTACTCTATCACTCACACATTTGTGAATCCTGGGTGGTACAACAGGATATCAGTTATGTAGGATTCTCTATACCTGGAGTCTTCTAGGTAAGCAATAGTTTATGATACAATTCCAGGACTTGGTCCATATTCCTGAATTGTGTGCTTTCTTGCAACTCGCAGTCTAGTATTCACACCTTCCACACATCCCTTGTTAAATGTGGTGCTTCACCTTTCATATCTGAGTTGCAATCCACAAACTTGCCCATAGCCATCCCTTCAGTAGTTTCTCCAAGTATGCACAATCACTTCACTGACACACAAAATAATTATTTCTCCCATCAACTCCTTCAGTAGCTTGCCCAAGTATACATAATCACTGAAATGAAACACTTCCCCAGCAATCCTTTCATCAGCATGTCTAAATATGCACGAGCATTACTAAAATGAGACAGTTTATTTTGCGCAGTAATCACTTCAGCAGTTTGCCCAAGCATGCACAAGCATCAAAATGAAACATCTCCCCACTGATTCCTTCAGCAGTATGTTCAGATATGCACAAGCATCAAAAGGAAAAACTTCCCCCAGCAATCCCTTCATGATCATGTCTAAGAATGCACAAGCACTACTAAAATGAGACATTTTATTTTGCCCAGCGATCACTTCAGCAGTTTGTCCAAGCATGCACAAGGATCAAAATGAAACACTCCCCCATCAATCCCTTCATCAGCATATCTAAGTATGCACAATGACACGTTTTATTTTGCCCGCCTATCACATCAGCAGTTTGTCCAAGCATGCACATGCACCAGCATGAAACATTTCTCCAACTGATCTGTTCAGTAGTATATCCAAGTATACAAAAGCACCAAAATGAAACATTTCCCCATTGATCCCTTCAGCAGTGTGTTCATATATGCACTAGCACTGAAAGGAAACACTTTCACCACTAATCCCTTCATCAGCATGTCTAAGTATGCACAAGCACAACTAAAATGAGAGAAAATACAATATTTTGTCCACACATGCACAAGCCAAACATCCTACTGATCCCGTCATCGACAAGTATGCACAAGCACATTTCCCCACTGATCCTTCAGCAGTATCTGGCCATCTCAAAGTCAGAGAGTAAGTAAATCAAACAAAGCAAACAAAGTAGCAGCACATAGCATCAGCAATCAGCACTAATCATGTTTCCAGCACAGCATCCTTAAGGAGTTTTAGTATTAGCATAGCATCAACACACAAATTGCTATTCATCTCCTCATGATGCATGTTAGGGGTAGAACTGATCAAAGCTAGGAGTTGAAAATCC
>NC_056732.1:506910927-506915927 GCF_019279795.1 Protopterus annectens | reverse complement strand
TTGTTTTTTCATGCATTGACATTTAAGTTGTGGTACCTTCCTGCTCCAATGAATCTTATTTTTTTTTAATAAAGTTCCTGGTACTGTGAGAAACTTTAAAAAGCTTGTGGGCATCTCTGTGAAATGCAAACTTGTAAATGGAGACGGAAGAAGACAAACTTGATTTTGTTAAGCATTACATATTTTTGTTTGTTTTATAATTATTATTATTATTTTTTTTTGGTGTGAACAACAATATAATGAGCGTTTGTATGTCCATTATGCATTTAATACAGCTATGAAATGCTGTTATCTTAGCAATGCATTTATTGTCACATTTAAAAAGCAGTAATGCATTTGTGGGTCTGACATGGCTGTCAAAGGCTGTGGATCACTTACCGTGGTTGTTTGTGTTAATTAATATGTTGCTTTTTTAGTTCCAGCAGTTAAAATACTATGTGCAACAGCACTTAACTTCAAATCCAAGTGGATTTCATTAACTGTATATATGCCCATTACACACAGGACCATTGCAGTAAGGTTGTCACCATTATATTGCAGAACAAAATATTTATCTGGTAAGTTTTTTTTGAATTCTGCACTTTGAACTTTATTGACACAGACCGTCTTAAAGCAACATAATACTTTGACAAAGTGGTGCCAACTTTACATTCACTGCTTGTAAAGTAGAAAAGGACTGTGTGACTCTCAGTCATTCATTTTCTTTTGGTAATGCAATGATACCCTTGACATGAGTTCTGCCACTTGATAACACATGGTTCAGTTTTATGTCAAACAGACATCAAAGCCTGCCATGCTAAATCAGTGGTAACATGACTTAGTGTCCTACAGTGATAGTATGACAAGTGTCACAAACCTGTAAGTCCAATGTGCTAAATGGCATCTGATAAACATAAAGACGACTTACAAACAGTGTTATCTGAATTGCTATTATTATTTTTTTTAAAACTACTTATATCTGTTTACATCACACAACCTTCACCAGTGTTAAGTAATAGTTTTACGCATATTGCAGTTACAAAAAGACTAACATATTTATTTATTTCAGGGTCTGTATTACAATAACAGTGCAGAAGCATTAATTTTGATTCCCTACTTTGTATTGTTTCAAAGCACAGTGGAAACGAAATTATAACTACAGTGTAGTATGTACCTGGTAAAGTAAATATACATTATTTACTGTAATAAGGAAATTGCTAAAAAAGAAATAGCACACGATTTTTCTCTGAATTGCACATATCTCTCATTATCAGCAACTGAGTGCATAAAGAAAGAGATACTGTTGTGCTAAGTCCGGGAATTCCCCATCTGAGTTTCCTGCAATGCTAGTCATATACGCAAGGCATACACTCAAGAAATAAAGTTCCTTTAGGAAAAACATAATTGCCACTTATACAATTTATTTATAAACTATCTATCTAGCCACAGCATATATGAAGTGATATTTGGCATGTGAATATTGCAAACATAATACTGTACTTAAAACTAGATCCTGTAATTTAATAATTGTAGGATAATGACTATAAATAAGTTGTTGACTAACAATGAGAGCTACAGGTGCAGGCTTTGTAAGGAACATTGTGCCTGTCAGTGTCGTTACTTCTAGTAACTGGTATTTCGTATTTATACATTACTTAGAAAAAGTGAGTTTTGCTCTTCAGGATGCATCCACTTGTCCAGGTTTTCCTAATGTTCTCCATTATACCAGAATCCACTGGCACAGACCTTTCCACTGACTGATAACCATCTGAAAACTATTTTGATGAAAATCTTAGACTCATTTTAGCAGTAAAAATATCACATGACCTTTCTTCAGAAAGTAGTAGTACCATATCATATTTTTGTTCTGTTTTCTCTTCTCCTCATGACTATCAAGCCTCTCTCTCCACCTTGGTATATAGGCCTATTTTTCTTCCTGAGAGATAAAAGCCCTACAGCCCCTCCACCCGTTCCTTTCAGGATGAAAGCCAAATGGCAGTAAATGTTGCCATCATGCAGGGGGGGGTATATTTTAATTTTAACCCAAGTGTAAATGGCCAGTAAGCAGCCTCAGGGCTCAGTGTGCAATGCATGTATGCAATGGCATGTCATTTAATTCTCTTTCTCTAATGCTACCATGTGATCTTTGGTGTCCACTGGGAACTCTGCTATGAGGACTGAGCATTGTATGCATGTTCTCCACTTTGTCCCCTGAAGAGAGGTTGGGCAGCCAAGTGTCTTCACTCATTTCTTCACCCCTGCCAGCTCTATCAGTTGCCTGGGATGGTAATAAAACACAGATCACATGAGCCATACTCAGGGCTTTATCCCTCGTCACCATTAGATCTGGCAAGTGACTTATTGTACATGCTGACAGGAATCTTAAGGAGGATAATTTTGTAGCCTCAGTTGTTGGTCTTTTCCCAGTTAGGGGTCGCCACAGTAGAACTCCGGTCCGCTAATGATTGGCAGTAGATTTTTATGGTGCCGAATTGCCAGCCCAACACCCACTCTTCAGCGAAGGCACGCCCATTCACACATGTCTTTCAGATGCCACTCGACCATGGGGAGGACATACAGACACCACACAGAAGGCACTCCAGTCGAGAATTGAACAGGAGAACCTCTTGCTGTGTGGCAACAATGCTACCACTGTACCATCGCCTCAGACATTTACATATTACTGGGCAAGGAAGCTATCATGGATTATCTTTTTACATTACAGTTAATCTGTGCGGCACAACATGACACTGCCACCTTATCTCAATATTACTAAAAGCTGTGGTCACTGTTGAACTCTAAATTTGTTGGTAAACTACACTCCATAAAATAGCAAATGATTGGGCACTTTCAGTTTGAAACATGTTCTGTCTTATAGTGAGAAGTACTATTATGGTACATTTTATTCTGAGCAAACACATGGACAATTAAAATTAATTGGAGGAAATCGGATCGCTGTGAAATGTTGACAAGCTGGAAGAACTTGAACATGTAGCATATTGCACATAGCTGAAATCTGTCTACTGAAGAAAGGTGCTTAAGTTGCAAGTATCAGAAAGGTAGTTGGCAGAAAAAAATGTGTAAATGGATTGTCATGTTTTACAACATTGGAGTGTTTTGTGTGTTTGCTTTTTTTGGGGGGGGGTGCCTTCATAACTTTCCTGCCTCTGAAGAGAGTGTTCATCTGCATGCTTTCAAGGATTGATGTTTGGCTTGTACTGCTACTTTGCTGGACAGAAAAATTTCAACTTATGATTCTTTTTTTTTCCTTGGGAAAGAAGCACCATTTTCCACCAGACCATGGCTCTATCTACAGGTCCAAATTTTAGTCCTCCTTCCAGCCACAAAAAAAAAAAAGAGTTAAGTACACATCCTTTGCCACCACAGTGGTCTAGCAGTTTGCCTCAGCTGCAGGTTGGTGACATTGTTGTGGCCAAAGCTGGTGCCTCACACCATTCATCTTTTACCCCGGATCCTTCAGATGCAGCACCTTCAACCACTATAGATCAGGGGTTAACCACATCCTCTGCAGCTGTTGAGGTCCTCTAAGTGGGCAAGGGGAATTCACTTTTGTTGGTCCTGGTAGCTGGAACAAAGAATGCTTCTATTTTTAGTCAGAATGTTGTGCCCATCCCTGGGTAAGCTGCTGCTGCTGCCATTAACAACACTGTGTGTCCCATTTTTCCTGTCAAAAAGAAACAAAACTAAACATGTATCTACCCCTACTCAAATTTCTCTAGAAAGGAGTAGTTTACTAGATCTGGTTCAAGATCTAATTCGGGCTATTGAACCTTCTTATAAGGATTTTTTGGAAAAAGAAAGACACATGCTTCTTTTCCTGAAGAGATTCAAGCTTCTGAATCTGGATAGGAAGATAAAAGAAGAGATACAGGGTTTTCTCTTCAGATTTCAGATTCAGACTCAGAGGAGTGCACAGTATCTGATTCCCCTGTGGGGATCTCTCTTTCTCTGTGACTATTTCTAGAATATACCAGTGTTAGTGGGGAACAATGAAGTTTCGCAGTCCATCAGAAAACACTATGCACTATTACAGATGGAATTTCCCGAACATTCATCCATTCATCCAGTGCTGTCAGCTTTGGAGGATGTATGTGTCACTACCTACAATTTGTCTGACAGCCTGCTGGCCCTAAAAAGGCAGATAGGTTGTACAAAGTTCCTCAATATTCTAGATTTTTGCAAACTCATCCCAAATCTGACCCAGTAGCTATAGCTTTAATTAATCATTCTACTGCTAAACATTTAATTCTAATCCTACACTTTCTCACAAGGATGGGAAAAACTGGTAAGTATGGGGAGAAGTGTATGCTTCTGGAACTTTGATTTTCAGAGTTTTGAATTTTCAGTCTTTTATGTTAATATTTATTCTGACAATTGTGAAAGTATGTAGAATGTCTTGTCTTCCGTTTCTTCTTGTGAGGAAAAATCTACTTTAGATTGTGTAATTTCTTCCATTTTACAGGTTGCAACTCATTTAAAGTGTGTGCATGACTCTGTTGATACTTCTTCCAGAGCTATATACACTGGTACTCTTTTGAGGTCTGCCCCAGTACCTCCCATAACCTCCCAGATTATGTGAAACATTAGATTTTAAATTCTCATTTGGATAGAGATTTAGTTTTTAGCCCTTCTGCTGCAGAGGTTATCAAAAAGTGGGATGAGAGGGGTACGTTGATAAGGGAATCTCTAAGATTTTTCATCCCTTCTTTCCAAATTTTCGAATTGATTCATTAACTCCTCATTATGGCAAGAAACAAAATACAGTCAAAGCAAAATGCTGGTAAATGAACATTAATTAGAAATGGCAGCGGGGTTCCAAAAATGCAGGAATCCCCCCAAACCAAGGACAGTCCAACAAGTCAGAATGACTATTTTAAGGGACCTTGTAAATTCTCATTTGGATAGCAATTTAGTTTTTGGTCCTTCTGTTGCAGAGGTTATCAAAACGTCAGATAAGTAGGGTAAACTGATACAGGGAATCTCTAAGATTTTTCACCCCT